>NC_033797.1:14955843-15011349 GCF_001876935.1 Asparagus officinalis
AGCCAGTCCATGCTCGGCCCAAATTACCATTCTACCCTCCCGCCCCTACTATAAAAGGAAATACTATTTTTAATTATAGGGTAAGTTTTTTCTCATTATTCTCTGAACTTAAGAACTACTGTAGTTCCTTTTATTTCTCCACACAAGCAACTCACTGAATTGATCATCGGAGGAACAACCGGGGAATCACACCCCGCCCTCTTACGATTTGTTACTTGCATAGGAAAGAACAACTTGCTCAATGTTGATAATAGTATTGATAATAGTGTTAGTAGTGGGTTTTTAGTCCCATATTGATTGTGAGAACACACATCACCCTCCTCTACTTGTATAAATATATGTGTACACTTAATATTCAACTTAAGGGAAAATTTACCCAAGACTCTCTCTCTCTCTCTCTCTCTCTCTCTCTCTCTCTCTCTCTCTCTCTCTTTTCTCTCTCTCTCTCTCTCTCTCTCTCTCTCTCTCTCTCTCTCTCTCTTACTTTAACATGGTATCAGAGCTAGGGTTATTATTTCCATTCTAATAAAAAAAATTAACGCTTCTGCGTTCTTTTGCCAAATCTTGGCATTGTTGGTTTGCAGTCGTTTAACGTTTTTTTACGTCCCTCTGCCAGATTTTTGGCCTTGCCGCTTTGCGACCTCTTAACACATTTCGCGTTCTCATTTAACATTCGAGTTTTATTCAAGGATTATTATCTTGAACTTTGAATTGCTATTATTATGGCGTCTTCACTAGCACCTGCTTCTCAGGCTCGGTCTAAGCTCTTTTGCACCTATTGCAAGAAAGAGGGACACCACTTTGAGATATATTTCCAACTTCATCCTGAGTTACATTCCTCGGGAACTGGCTGTAGTCAGCGATCCCCTCAGTCCCGATCCTCTAGTGCACCAGGATTATCGATCAATGTTATATCATCTACCACTTCAGACCTCACCATTCAAGCTATTGCAAATATTAGCTATCAAATTGCGGCTCTTCAGCATACCATCTCTCTATCTGCTGCAAAACTCTCTGATATTCTTTGTCAAATTGAGGCTCTTCAAGCTATTGCAAATATTAGCTGTCAAATTGCAGCTCTTCAGCATACCACATCTCCATCTACTGCACAACTCTCTAATATTTACCATCAAATTGATGCTCTTTAGCATAGAACCTCTACAACTACTGCACAACTCTCTGGTATGCGTCTTGTTGGTTCTTCAGCCTGAAAGCACCCTAATGCTACTAGGAAAGAACCCTAGAGGGGGTGAATAAGGTTTATGTTAATCTAATCAGATTTATGCCAATTAAAAACTTATTAATAAATATATCCTAAAAAATAAGATATAAATAATATATGTGCAAGGATATATAAGTAACACAAGGGTAAACAAACTACTAAAGTGATAGGGCAATATAAACAACAAGCAATTTGCAAAGGTGATATAAATGATAAGCACGAATATAAAGGAACGCCAATGACAAATGCAAATAAACGATATGATCACGGAGTTCGGTCCCCACGACCTACGTCTCCGCTCCTCACCTCGAGGAGATCTCCACTATCACAATCGGGTTTTCTACACTCACCCGAATAACGTTTACACCTCACAACTTGGTTTTCTAGTTCACCGAAAACTTTACAATCTCACACTCTTGCAGTCACACTCTACACCCTCTAAGTGTTGGTCTCTAGCTTGTGTCTCCCTCAAGTATTAGGAATTACAACCTACCTCTATGCATTACCATCTACTCCACTCCTCTTGGGACGACCCCGTCTCTCACCACACACTTCTTTCGGTGTACAAGTGTATTACAAAGTGATCTCATAATTAAGCACAAATACAGCAATGGTTGTTCTCTACTATGGATGAGATCACAATGAAAGCTCACACTCTAAGTCATACAAACCCATAACCCAATTATACAATGTATGCAAATACAATAAACTCAATGGTTGTGTGTGTAAGCAAAGAGTAAAACAATTATAAACTCAATATAAAATCTAGATACAATAAACTCAATGGTTGTGTGTGTAAGCAAAGAGTAAAACAATTATAAACTCAATATAAAATCTAGATTATGGAAATTAAGATAAAAACAATAAATAACTAGAATTGAGTTAAAGAAAACTTCTCTATAATGACAAGAGAGAGAGGGAGATGAGTTGAATGCCTAAACACCAAAGATTATCTCCACAAGCCCTTGTGAAAATTTCTTCACAAACTAAACTCTTAAACACACTTTTAAAACCCTTAAACAAACTTGCCCTTGTGAAAATTTCTTCACAAACTAAACTCTTAAACACACTTTTAAAACCCTTAAACAAACTTGTAAAACTCTTTAAAACTTTAAACTAAACTCTTAAACACACTTTTAAAACCCTTAAACAAACTTGTAAAACTCTTTAAAACTTTTCTCTTCTTATTTTTATGAACTGAGGAATGTGGGGGTATTTATAGGAAACCCCAAAGCCAAGAAGAACCAACAAAACCCAGTAAAAAGATAAAAACAGAAAAGCTGGAAAAAACTAGCCATTGGGCCATCGGTCGACTGATCAGTCGACTGATGAGCTGACCGTTAGAGTCAGCATCCAGCCCGTCGGTTGACTGATGACTTGATCGGTCGACTGATGATCTTATCAGTCGACTAGTCAGTCAACTGATGATCTTATCAGTCGACTAGTCAGTCGACCAAAATGTGTGTGTATATGATTAAGCTTAGAGTACTTAACACACATAATATAAAACCTAAACTATTTATACCCAAGCTTGATAAAGGTCTTCAATAAGCTCGACTTGGTACACTTGCGGATGAAGCTTGAACTTGGATCTTCAACTCGAATTACATTGTTTCACTCCACTATTCCACCAACCTCTATTGGATATGATCGTGAAAGCTCGATTCTATCCATCCTCCAACATATTGTTTGTCTATAATAGATACAAAACACAAACATTAGACAAACAACATTAGATGTAAATTGTTTGTAAATCATTATTAAAACAAAAGAACTTAACATAGCCAACCCTTCGGTCTCTGGTATGAATGATTTCTGGATTTTTGACTCTGGATGTTCCTTTCATATGACTTATAATGCCTCCCTCTTATCTTCTGTCTTTACTTCCTCTTCTCTTCCCCCTATCTACATGGCTGTTAGACAACCTTTGTCTATCACTCAGTATGACTCTATCACCCCACAAAGTGACCCATCCGGTCGTCTAACTCTTGGCCCCATCTATGTGGCTCCTCAGTTGTGTTTGAATTTAATTTCTGTTAGCTGTAGGCGTCTAAAAATGCCTATGGGTGCCCGCACACAGCTCAAGACAAAGAGAATGTGATGAACGTCGTTATCCGAATCAAAGAGGATTATCCAACGCCGACAAGCGCATGAAGCGAATCGGCAAACTGTTGATGACACGACAACGAACCACCACAATGGAAAACGCCAAGTGGACCGCACGCGTTAATCAACTCAAAGCGTACAAACGCGCCCAACAGTCAGTTAACACGCACGCATCATTCAGCTCGTGCATGTCAATCAGTGCGTGCGTCAATCAGTTCAAAGCATACAAATCAACGAAGCGAACCAAACACGCGAAAGGACAAGTCTCGAAGAAAGAGAACTGAAAAGAAGAAAAAATCGGCAAACCTGCGCGAGCGCAGGACGGAACAAACCGACCTGCGCGAGCGCGGGACGGAACAAACCGACCCGCGCGAGCGCGGGACGGATCAACCCGACCCGCGCAAGCGCGGGTCGGACTGGTCCGACCTGCGCAAGCGCAGTCTGGAACCTGAGGTGCTGCCGGATTGTGGAGTCAAAGGAGCACGAATTTCAGCGAGGGTTGACAGATCTTGGCGAGTTCTTCGGCATAAAGAAGGAGAGTTCGAGAGATCCGACACCCATTCCCGTCCGTCCTTTGAGATTAGGCTTGGTCTTAATCTCGAGAAGAGCCCTGATTTCGCTTGGTCGATTTCAGCGCTTCAAATCAAATACTTCCTCAGCGAAGGCGAAGCTCTGCCGAATTTTCCATCAACCGGATCCAGATCTAAGGCGGTCCATGGATAAACCCCGGCACATGCAAAGATCCCACGCAAAGCAGCGGGTGATAAACGTCTTCTGCGTTTGTTTTGACGAGAGTTGTAAACTTTTGTTTTCATTGTGTAAAAGTCTTATAAAAAGACAATCTTTTTTTTGTTTTCATTGTAACGATCAAAGTTGTAATGAATACCGCAATGAATACATTAACTTTCGACGCAAACATGAATACAACAATTTTTGACGCAAACAAACTGGCGACCACAGTGGGAGCCAACAGCTTCGCTGCCGGAGCTGTCGTGTCGCAACCTCGGATCTGCATCCCGGTTGAAGAAGTGGTCGAATACGAGTTTGACCAACTGAAGTTCGAGGAATATCTGTCGTCCTCCTCCTCCAGATCCTCCGCCTCTCGCAAGCGAAGGAAGATCAACGCCCCCGTTGTTGCGGTAGCTGAACCTTGCAACACCCTTCCAGCCTCCAATGAGTCCGGATCTGCAGATCTGAACTCCTCCTCAATCAAGGAGTTGAGTACAGAAGGCGCGCCTATTTTATCAAAGAGAACTCGTCAAAGGCAGCGCCAACGCTGTGCGCGCCAACTCGCTAGATCCTTGGAGTCAATTGACGGGATCCGTTACGAGGCGGATCTGAAAATTAGGCAACGCCAAGCACCCCAACAGCGGACAGATGTCCTCCCCTACAAACCAATAGCAAATGAATGGATCCAAATCAAAAGAATCCGTTCAACTCTGGAGGAGCGAATTCAAAAGCATCGCGCGCTTGCGCGCATGCGAATTCTTGTGCAAAAAGCACAAAAGATGCAGAAGAGGGACATAGCTAAGAAACAACCAAGACTGCATCAAACTTGGAGGCCAAAATCCAAAACGGCGGTCGAAAAGATCGAGAATCGCGGTCCTTGAATCCGACCCGCCAAAACGCAGGTCTCTCCAATCCGACCCGCCAAAACGCAGGTCACTCCAATCCGACCCGTCAATTTGCAGGTCACTCCAATCCGACCCGCTAATTTGCAGGTCACTCCAATCCGACCCGCCAATTTGCAGGTCACTTCAATCCGACCCGCCAATTTATAGGTCACTTCAATCCGACCCGCCAATTTGCAGGTCACTCCAATCCGACCCGCTAATTTGCAGGTCACTCCAATCCGACCCGCCAATTTGCAGGTCACTTCAATCCGACCCGCCAAAACGCGGGTTACTCCAATCCGACCCGCCAATTTGCAGGTCACTTGGATCCGACCTTCCAAATCGTAGGTCACTTGGATCCGACCTTCCACTTTGCAGGTCACTTGGATCCGACCTTTCAAATCGCAGGTCACTTGGATCCGACCTTCCACTTTGCAGGTCACTTGGATCCGACCTTCCACTTTGCAGGTCACTTGGATCCGACCCTCCACTTTGCGGGTCACTTGGATCCGACCCTCCACTTCGCGAGTCACTTGGATCCGACCTTCCAAATCGCAGGTCACTTGAATCCGACCCTCCAACCCGTCGATCACTTAAATCTGACCCGCGCCAGGGTCGAGACAGAAGACGTTCTGCACCGGTTACGTCGATCCCTTCAAGTTCCGCACCTCTGGTGGAGCCCCACGACAACATGGATTTGTCCCGATTCAAGGTGAGGATAGTTGATCGCCTGGGCCCTTTGCACGGGGATCGAGGCAAAGTTTTGATCGAAGGACACTTGGGTCCGATGATTGAACCCCGAACGACTCGTCGAGCTGGGGGTCGCACATGCCCTCACAACAATTTCAAGCCTTCGTATAAAGGGAAAACTCTAGTTTTTACCCGCCTGGAGGTGTGTATTAAAGTCCAAGAGCCCGTCAAAAGTTCACGCTTACAAATGCGTGACTCTAAACGCGTGACTCTTGAGAACGCCAACAAGGAGTTGCATACTCAGAAGAAAACGCGTAAGATAAACGAGCGCATTATACCTGAGGATTCATGTAAACAGTCGATAGGTTACTCCGACGGCAACGTCGATGAGTTGTACTATCGGGCTGGGGGTATGAACAAGTCTCGGAAGAGAAGTACCCGGGAATTGGAGTCTCACTGCCCGTGCGCTAAGATAATCAGGACAGTATTATCAGCATGTAGTTGCCCCAAGACCGCTCCGCAGAGGGTTTCGGTATTTGAGAGGATCTCCAACGGAATAGCTAGGTCCAAACCAAAGCGTCTCCGTAAGAAGCGATCGGCTGTTCATGATAACGAACTTCCAAAAGTCACAATTAACATGGCTGATAAGGGAAAGTTGATTCGACCTTCTAGCTCTGACCCTCTCGTATCGCATCGTCTGACTCGGCTATGCATAGGGACTACTAGACGTAGGGACTACCAAAGAATGCAGAGAGGTTTATCATCGGATGATGAAGCATCAGTTGCTAACTCGGCAATCGCTTCTGATAATATGGTATCCAATCCGGGACAATCTCGCGAAGTGTTCATGATCAACACCGAGCAGATCGCCAAAATTCTCGAGGGACAATCTCGCGAAGTGTTCATGATCAACACCGAGCAGATCGCCAAAATTCTCGAGGATGCTCTAACTAAGCAGAAAGAGGCATTCAAGTTCGAAATGGAAACGGCTATGCGGCGGATGAGGGAAGAACATGACCAACAAATCCGAGCTTTGTCAAATCAAATTGGTGAATCCAGCCGCCGCAACACTGCTAACCAAGCAAATAGCGATTCAGATGTAGATGAACGTCTCAATCCTGATAACCATCCCGTTGACCAAAACACTGGGGGTGACTCCACTAAAGATAACAACGCTGGGGGTGGTTCCACCGAAAATGATAATGCCGGGGGTGGCCGTGTTATTCCTCTTTCAAATCATCCGAGGCCCGACACGAGTGAGGATGAGAAAATGAAAGATCTCGAGAGCAAAATCAACGCTCTAATGTCTACTCGAGAGGTGAAAAGGACCGGCATTCCATGTCCCTATCCAAGAGAATGAGATTCGATCCCGTATCCGGCGAAGTTCAACCTGATTAACTTCACGCCGTTTGACGGGAAGGGTTCACCCACTCAACATCTGATCTACTTCAAGTCCCACTTGGGTATGATCTCCGGCAATGAAGCCTTGATGGTTCGGTCATTCGTTGGCACCCTTCGCGGGCCGGCCTTCGATTGGTACCGCCGTCTCAAGCCCGGAAGTATTAACAACTGGGACGATATGGAGAGCTCATTCCTTGGCAGTTTCTTTGATGACGACGATGAGGTATCCATCAGGACACTTTTCGATGAGAAACAAGAAGATGACGAGACAGTCGACGACTTCGTCAAACGCTTCCGGAATAAAGCAATGAACTGTCGAGATCCGATCACGGAGGATTTCATCCTCCAGACATGTCATAACAACCTATCTATTAAGATATTGGAAGTTATGGGAGTCGCACCGTCTAACACTTGGAAAGACTTGAAGGTCCACGGGGAACAAGCCGAACGCTTCCTCCGAAGGAAGAAGGCCGGGAGGAGCCAACCGACGGCCAATCCTCCGAACTCGAACTTTGCCTCCCGTGGTAAGGGGAAGAAGGCCGGGAGGAGCCAACCGACGGCCAATCCTCCGAACTCGAACTTTGCCTCCCGTGGTAAGGACAAGGCACCGACAGCTGCTGTTGGTACTAATCAAACGTCACAACAGCAATCCCGAAGGCAGCAAAAGACTTCGGACCCGAGACTCCAAAAAGAGTATTCATTTAAGGACGAGGACGTTCCAGCCATCTTCGAATCTCTCCTTGAAAACAACAAGATTAAGCTTCCACCCATCACAAATCAGGAGGAAGCTGATAATATTTTGGATCCAAAGTATTGTGCGTACCACAGGAGGATCCTCCATCCCACCAAGGATTGCTTTGCTCTCAAGAATAGCATTCAAACATTGGTTGAAGCCGGTTTTATATCGCTCAATTAAGCCGAATGAACACTCCGACAAGTATAAGAGTATAAACTACTTCTTAATCCTTCGACCGGTGTAAGAGGTTAAACTGCTCCCTGATACTCCAATAGGTATATGAGTCTAAACTGTTTCCTACCGTTGATGGGAAGTTCCTGGAGAATGTTACGCTAATATTCTTAAGGATAACCCGGTCATGTAACGGAGTACAAAGTCAGACCCACTTCCAAGAAGGAAGCTGGGGGTGGATGATTCATGTAATGGGAAATTCCCAGAAGAATGCTATATGTAATTTTCTTAGAGATAACCCGATCATTACGAACAAAGTGATAAACACTAAACCCCCACTATGATTTGTACTCCCACTCTCACTGTCTACCTGGTCAAACCTTCCTATAGTTAGGGCCACAACCAAACTGCCCTATCGATTCCTTCCATGAATGAGAGGTCCACTTTCAAATTGAACGATCAAGCCTATAAAAGGTAAGATCGTTTCCACTCTCTTTGCTTTCAGGTCAAACCTATAAAAGTTAGGGCCAAAGCCAAATTCCTCTCTCGATTCTTTCCATGAATGAGAGATCCACTTTCAATTCGAACAATCAAACCTATAAAAGTTAGGATTGTTCCCAATCTCACTTAGTCAAGCCTACAAATAGTTAGGACTGAGACCGAGTTATTCATTTTCGATAAACAAAAGTCTGCCTTTGTTCCTTTTTCCACCAAACCTATAAAAGTTAGGATCAAAATTGGGCTTTCTCCTCAATGAATGAGGGATTCTTTTGGACCAAACGACCAATCCTATAAA
Organism: Asparagus officinalis; assembly: GCF_001876935.1. Lineage (NCBI taxonomy): Eukaryota > Viridiplantae > Streptophyta > Magnoliopsida > Asparagales > Asparagaceae > Asparagus > Asparagus officinalis. The sequence goes on from NC_033797.1 coordinate 14,964,579, forward strand.
AGTTAGGGTCGTTTGAATCTTTCCGATTCTCGGAGTGGAGATCCCACTCTTAGTTTCATCTTTTCGGATTCTGGGGGGTGGAGATCCCACCTTGAGTTTCCTTTCCAACTGGAGATAGAATATAAAATTCTTCCTCTTCAGTGCAGGGAGATAGAATAAATAATTCTTCCTCTTCTATTTTCCAGTCCGTCTTTACTCAGAGAAAAGACACAATTCCCAACTTCCAATCCGTGTACTTTGTGCACGGGGAATTTTATCTCAACTCCTAAATAGAGATAAGCCTACGCCTAACACGCGTTGCCGGTTTAGTGTTTCACCGATTGAAAAAGACACCAGAATCCAATTCTGGGGACTTTCATCCCGAATCCTAAGTAGGGATAACACGCGTCGCCGGTTTAGTCTTTCACCGATTGAAAAAGATACCAGAGTTTAATTCTGGGGACTTTTATCCCAAATCCTAAGTAGGGATGAGTCAACGCCTAACACGCGTTGCTGGGTACCTTTTCCCATGAGAAATGATAAAGTCTATGTATTCAAAATCATAGCACAAAGTCTAAGAGAAATAATTCTTTTAGCGCAACGTCACATGTGAGACGGGTTTAAAATTCACATGCTAGCCCGATACAAACGGTAATCGGTAAAGGCATATCAAACCCGTTGAAGGCTGGGGGTTTGCCAAAGATCCTAAAGTCTATGTCTAACACACATTGTCGGTTTAGTCTTTCACCGATTGAAAAAGACACCAGAATCCAGTCTGGGGCATTTTATCCCGAAGCCTAAGTAGGGATAAGTCAGCGCTTAACCCGCGTTGCTGGGTGGTTCATCCCCATAAAAAACGACCGAGTCTACGTATTCAGCATTGTAGCAACAAAAATCCATGCCTTTTATGTATGGGGAATTTTATCCCGAAGCCTAAGTAGGGATAAGTCAACGCCTAATACGCGTTGCCGGTTAGTTCTTAACTGTAAAAAGAACAAAAGCCCACATATTCAACATTGTGGCAGGCCGTTATTAATAACGCCAAAATTCGCACCTCACACGCGCGGAGAATTTTATCCCGAACCCTAAGTAGGGATAAGTCAACGCCTAACACGCGTTGCCGGTTAGTCTTTTACCGTGAAAAGGACGAAAGCCCACATATTCGACATTGTGGCAGGCCGTTATTAATAACGCCAAAATCCGCGCCTCACACGCGCGGGGAATTTTATCCCGAACCCTAAGTAGGGATAAGTCAATGCCTAACTCGCGTTGCCGGTTTAGTCTTTCACCGATTGAAAAAGACACCAGAATTCCAATCTGGGGACTTTTATCCCGAAGCCTGAGTAGGGATAGATCAGCGTCTAACACACGTTGCCGGGTAGCCTATTCCCGTAACAATGGCGAAGTCTACGTATTAAATATCGTAGCATCAAGTCTAAGGGAGTTCATTCCTTTAGCACAACGTCACATGCGGAACAGACTTAAACAATTCGCATGCTAGCCCGACTCAAACGGTAGTCGGTAAAGGCACGCCAAATCCGTTGAAGGCTGAGGATTTGCCAAAAAACCTTAAAGTCTACGTCTGATACACGTCGCTGTTTAGTCTCTTCACAGGAGAAAGACGAAGTCTACGTATTCAATATCGTAGCACTAAAAGAGTTAACTCTTTTAGCATAACGTTACATGCGGAACGACTCAAACGGTAGTCGGTGAAGGCTTATCAAACCCGTTGATGGCTGAGAATTTGCCAAAAATTCTATAAATGCGAGTCATTGACGTATCAGCTTCATTAGTTGGTCTCATGACTTGAACATCCAACAAACTTCAGGATAAGATCCACACGTGCAGATGAATCAGCTTTAATAGTTGGTCCTGTAGCCCAACATTCGGGACCTTTACGCTCCAATGCCTTAAAAGCTTAAACTGTGTAGACTCCAGCAAACGTACGAGTATAAACTGTGTTAACGCCGGTCAACGCGTTACAGTAAAGATCGATATCGGTCAACGCATCAGCAATTTCGCCAAAATAAGGCAAAAGATGACTCCAAGGATTTCAGTTACAATCAGATATGAATTCCCGACGGAGAGGATTAGTTCAAAGTCAACTCAATGGCACGAGCTAAGTTCAGAAACTTACACACCAATCTCAGTTCAAGATTTCGACAACGGTCAGACGATAAACGCAGCGCCGGAAGAACTTCACCTATTCGACAAAACAATGAATAGATTGAAGACTGAAGAAGTTAAGAATTGAGATAGTTCAAGGTCACTCTACGAAATTGAGGAGATGGCCTATCTTATCCAAAGCATTCCAGACTCCTCTATAAAAGAAAGAGTCTGAAATACTTTGGAGGGGGTATCTGTAGGCGTCTAAAAATGCCTATAGGTATCCACACACAGCTCGAGACAGAGAGAAGACGACGAACATTGTTATCCGAGTCTAAGAGGATTATCTAACGCCGACAAGCGCCTGAAGCAAAACGGCGAATCAAGTGACCTGCGCGCTTGACAGTCAGCTCGCGCGCGCCAATCAGCTCGCATGCGTCAATCAACACGCACGCGTCAATCAACTCAAAGCATATAAATCAACGAAGCGAACCAAACACGCGAAAGGACAAGTCTCGAAGAAAGAGAACGGAAAAGAAGAAAAAAATCAACAAACCTGCGCGAGCGCATGACAGAACAAACTGACCTGCGCGAGCGCGGGACGGAACAAACCGACCCGCGCGAGCGCGGGAGGGCGGGTCGGATTGGTCCGACCCACGCAAGCGCGGGTCAGACCAGTCTGCCGCGCAGTTTGGTACCCGAAACGCGTTTTGACGGTTTTAAAGTGGTTTTTCGCAGGATTCATCTGTTCCAGGGGTTCTTAACTGGCTTGAGATCATCCCCAAACGTGGTTAGGCTGTTGTTAACTGAAGATAGAGCCAAATCACTTGTTCTCATCCAAATAACCGCATTCGAGGCCTATAAATATGAGTCAAAGGCCTCCTTTCAGCGGGGGCGAATGATTATCAAGACGAGGAGGTGCTGCCGGATCGTGGAGTCAAAGGAGCATGAATTTTAGCGAGGGTTGACAGATCTTGGCGAGTTCTTCGGCATAAAGAAGGAGAGTTCGAGAGATCCGACGCCCGTTCCCGTCCGTCCTTTGAGATTAGGCTTGGTCTTAATCTCGAGAAGAGCCTTGATTTCGCTTGGTCGATTTCAGCGCTTCAAATCAAATACTTCCTCAGCGAAGGCAAACCTCTGTCGAATTTTCCATCAACCATATCCAGATCTAAGGCGGTCCATGGATAAACCCCGTCACAGGCAAAGATCCCACGCAAAGCAGCGGGTGATAAACGTCCTCTGCGTTTGTTTTGACGAGAGTTGTAAACTTTTGTTTTCATTGTGTAAAAGTCTTATAAAAAGACAATCTTTTTTTGTTTTCATTGTAACGATCGAAGTTGTAATGAATACCGCAATGAATACATTAATTTTCGACGCAAACATTAGCTCCTTATGTATGGATGGCCTACTTGTCTCATTTTCTTATGATACTTGTATTGTGCAAGATCCACAGACGGGCAAGACTGTTGGAGCCGGTCGGAGGAGACACAAATTGTATTTTCTGGAGTATCTTTACCTATCAGAGTCCATACGTCCACCTTCTCTTGTTGCTTCTGTAAGTCCAAAATCCTCTATCTTGCTTTCAGCATATTTGGAGCATAGACGACTTGGTCATGTGTCTCATAAAAGGCTAGAAAGTCGTATCTAGTCCGGAGTACTTGGTCACTTATTCTCTCATTCTCATATTGAGTCATGTACTGGTTGTAAATTGGCTAAATTTACTGCTCTATTATTTCCAACCAGTACATCTGTTTCTACTTCCTTATTTGATTTGGTCCATTTTGATATCTGGGGGCCAACTCCTCTGTCTTCTTCATCTGGCTACTTATATTATGTTAGTTTTATCAATGACTTCTCTCGTTATACATGGGTCTATCTCCTTAAAAATTGCTCTGATGTACTTGCTGCTTATCAAACCTTCACTGCGATGATCTTCACTCAATGGCAAGCTCGTATTAAAGTTTTTCGTTCTGACTGTGCTAAAGAGTACCTATCCTCTACCATGTTCTCTATCATGTCCTCTCATGGGACTATCTTTTAATAGTCTTGTCCCTACACTCATGAGCAAAATGGTTTTGTTGAATGCAAATATTATCATATTCTCGATATCGCTCGATCAATGCTCATTGTTTGATGGAAATTTGCAGTAAAAAGACAATGAAAGAAAATTTGACTTGTATTCTCTCAAAATCAATTACAATTTGGATTCTGATTACAAAAGAGAGGAGAATGAATTTGATTCTCCCCTTTGTTTAATTCTGGGTTCTTCACGGTGGCGATGAGATGCCTCCCTCGAATGCTCGCGTCGAGTTTGCTTCTCGTTGACGATCCGAACGTCTTGATTCACTGGAACGTGATTTTCTCCTCACGATTTGACGCTGTGGAGAACTTGCGTGGCAAGTTTTGGAAAATAACTCTTGACGAGTTGATAACTCTGAACGAATTTTAGAAGAACTTGCAGAGCAAGTTTTGAACTCTGATCGAGTTGATAACTCTGACGAGTTTTAGAAGAACTTGCAGAGCAAGTTTTGAACTCTGATCGAGTTGATAACTCTGAACGAGTTTGAACTCTTGAAAAAGAGTTGATTTGAACCGAAAGTTCGGTTAATAAGCCAAGGAAGAAGTTCCTGTTGCTGGTCTCCCAAAACTCCAACAATTCAAGCCGAGAGCCAAAAAGCCAAAAGCCTTCTCTCCCAAGCCAAAATCCCAGCCCCAGAGAAAATGATCCAAGCCCTCGAACTCAGTTGAGTTTCTCCCTATTTATAGGGGATTTAGGGGTGGTAACTGCCCCCTTAATTAGCTCCTCCATGGGCTGAGTGGGGTGTAACTGCCCCCTCTTAAAAAGCTCCGTACATCGTGGGGAAAACGGTTTTGAAACCGTTCTGTTAGTGCTTTGAACGAGTCAAAACGCTGAAAACAGCGTTCTGGGCCTTAACTCTGCGTCTTATTGATGAGACGCAGAGTTGGGCGCTTGTTGGGAGTTGAAAACGCAAGGGCCGCTTGCGTTCGGACCTTAACTCTGCGTCTTAAAGATGAGACGCAGAGTTGGGCGCTCGCTGGGAGTCGAAACGCACAGGCCGCATGCGTTTTAGAGATGAACTCTGCGTTTTAGGCTAAAAACGCAGAGTTGGGCCTGTTTAAAGGCTGAAAACGCACAGTTGTGCTGTTTTAGAGATTAACTCTGCGTTTCTAGACTGAAAACGCAGAGTTGAGCCTGTTTAAAGGCTGAAAACGCACAGTTGTGCTGTTTTAGAGATTAACTCTGCGTTTCTAGACTGAAAACGCAGAGTTGAGCCTGTTTAAAGGCTGAAAACGCACAGTTGTGCTGTTTTAGAGATTAACTCTGCGTTTCTAGACTGAAAACGCAGAGTTGAGCCTGTTTAAAGGTCTTGGCTCCTTGAGAATATGAGAGTCGTCAGATTGTAACTCCCGATGTTGATTGTGAAGGCTGTTGAATTGGGGCTTTCATTAGTTGTTGTGAAGGTCGTCAGATTGTAACCTTCTACGTGAAAGTCCTCAAATTGTAGCCTTCTGGAAGTCGTCAGATTATAACTTCCATCATCGGTGTTTTGATGGGGGATAAGCTATCTATTGTGATTTTTAGACAGCCTACAGAACCCCCTCCAAAGTTTTCGAAAGTTCGCGGTTGACTGGGACGAATTTTCGGAATACTTTGGATCTCAATTCTGATCTTGGAGCTGTTGATTCCTTGTCACAAAGGAGTTGTTCTCCGCACTCGCTTCGAAGGCAGCTTGGTTGAACGGATTTTCCATGCAGGACCTGTGTGAAGGTATGTGCCATAATCCTGCTTCTGGAATGTGGGGTGGACCCTGTATTTTGAACTTGAGATACGGATTTCACCGTTGCATGTTGAATTTGAAACACAGGTGTGACCTCGGCGTTTGTTTTTTTTTTTTGCATCGCGGGTCAACATTTTGACTTAAGACATGGAAGTGGCTTCCGTGCATTTTTGACTGAACTTGAGATACGGATTTCACCGTTGCATGTTGAATTTGAAACACAGGTGTGACCTCGGCGTTTGTTTTTTTTTTTTGCATCGCGGGTCAACATTTTGACTTAAGACATGGAAGTGGCTTCCGTGCATTTTTGACTAAGTCTTTGAGACTTGTCTTTGGCGCATCTGTTTTAAGTCTCGACTCACATCTATTAAGCTGATGGGCCTGCAAATGTGCGTAGGATTTTTGGCAAACCCTCAGCCATCAACGGATTTGATAAGCCTTTACCGATTACCGTTTGAGTCGGGCTAGCATGTGAATTATCTAGGTCCGTTCCACATGTAACGTTGTGCTAAGAGAATGAACTCTCTTAGTCTTGATGCTATGATTTTGAATACATAGACTTTGTCATTTTGACGGGAAAAGACTAACCGGCAACGCGTGTTAGGCGTAGACTTATCTCTTATTAGGGATCGAGATAAAGTCCCCCATGCGTGTGAGGCATGGATTTTGATGTCCTTTTCACGGTAAAAGACTAACCGGCAACGTGTGTTAGACATTGACTTATCCCTACTTAGGATTCAGGATAAAATTCCCCATGCGTGTAAGGCATGGATTTTGGCGTTATTAATAACGACCTACTACGATATTGAATACGTAGGCTTTGCTATTATTACGGGAATAGGCTACCCGGCAACATGTGTTAGACATTGACTTATCCTTACTTAGGATTCAGGATAAAATTCCCCATGCGTGTAAGGCATGGATTTTGGCGTTATTAATAACGACCTACTACGATATTGAATACGTAGGCTTTGCTATTATTACGGGAATAGGCTACCCGGCAACATGTGTTAGACATTGACTTATCCTTACTTAGGATTCAGGATAAAATTCCCCATGCGTGTAAGGCATGGATTTTGGCGTTATTAATAACGACCTACTACGATATTGAATACGTTCCGTTCCACATGTAACGTTGTGCTAAGAGAATGAACTCTCTTAGTCTTGATGCTATGATTTTGAATACATAGACTTTGTCATTTTGACGGGAAAAGACTAACCGGCAACGCGTGTTAGGCGTAGACTTATCTCTATTTAGGGATCAAGATAAAGTCCCCCATGCGTGTGAGGCATGGATTTTGATGTCCTTTTCACGGTAAAAGACTAACCGGCAACGCGTGTTAGGCGTAGACTTATCTCTATTTAGGGATCAAGATAAAGTCCCCCATGCGTGTGAGGCATGGATTTTGATGTCCTTTTCACGGTAAAAGACTAACCGGCAACGCGTGTTAGGCGTAGACTTATCTCTTATTAGGGATCGAGATAAAGTCCCCCATGCGTGTGAGGCATGGATTTTGATGTCCTTTTCACGGTAAAAGACTAACCGGCAACGCGTGTTAGGCGTAGACTTATCTCTATTTAGGGATCAAGATAAAGTCCCCCATGCGTGTGAGGCATGGATTTTGATGTCCTTTTCACGGTAAAAGACTAACCGGCAACGTGTGTTAGACATTGACTTATCCCTACTTAGGATTCAGGATAAAATTCCCCATGCGTGTAAGGCATGGATTTTGGTGCTACGATATTGAATACGTAGGCTTTGCTATTATTGCGGGAATAGGCTACCCGGCAGCATGTGTTAGATGCAGACTTATCTCTAATTAGGGATCGAGATAAAGTCCCCCATGCGTGAAGGCATGGATTTTTGGTGTCATTTCTTCCTGTGTAGCTTGAAACACCGAAAGAATTAACAAGTTCATTGGGGGGTTGACTGTTAGAGGTGTTATGTTAACATAACAGTATTTTACGGACCTATCGCTCTAGAGAGTCGATAAGTTGATTTGGTCGTCAGAGGTGTGGTGTTAACTTGACGAGTTTGTGGACCTATCGCTCTATTGAAGAGAGTCGATAAGTGGATTTTGTCAGAGGTGTATTGTTAACGTGACAGGATTTGTGTTGCAATTGGAGCAACTTTGAGGACTTATCATCCTATTGATGAGGATTGATAAGTGGGTTTGTCAGAGGTGTATTGTTAACGTGACAAGATTTGTGTTGCAATTGGAGCAACTTTGGGGACTTATCATCCTATTGACGAGGATTGATAAGTGGGTTTTGTCAGAGGTGTAGTGTTAACGTGACAGGATTTGTGTTGCAATTGGAGCAACTTTGGGGACTTATCATCCTATTGACGAGGATTGATAAGTGGGTTTTGTCAGAGGTGTATTGTTAACGTGACAAGAATTTGGAGTGATGCAAACTGAATGCATACTCTGTGGGGATGATGATCGTCAGAAGCGTAATGTTAACTCGACGATGTGAAAGATTCGTTACTCTTAATCCAGTGGATTTCAAGTAATCAACCCCCAGTCTTGATTAAGACTTAGCAGGGGAATAAAAAGAGGTAGACAAAGCACATCACCTAGTGGGGCACTATCCATGAAGTCTGAATAGAGTCACATCACCAGGCAGGCCATTATCTGATGAGTTTGACTATCAGAGGTAATTGTTAACGTGATAGTTGTTGGAGGTCCGGCATCCTACTGAAGAGGATTAGCTTCAGTGGCCGTAGTATCTTCCCCTTCTGACTGAGGAGATTGTACTTGGTCCGATTGCTCTGGAGAAGGTTGTGCTTGATCCGATTGCTCGGGCTGATCATGCCTACTTTGTTCTTCAGCTTTGATCCTGACAATGATTTTTTGAGCCTGCTCGCCTTGAGAGATTAGTTGTCTCCAAGAACGGCATTCTGCAACTCCTATTCGGGCTAGGAGGTCGGTTTGCAAGTTGTGTCGACAGGTCTCTACTAAGGTAGATTGTGTCATACCTGACGAACACCGGAGAGCCATGGATCGGAATCTTTTGACATAGGCTTTGACGGACTCCCTCTTCTTCTGCTTAGTAGCAAGAAGGGTATGGATGGAGACTTCTGTATCCTCTTCAAAGAATCTTGACAGGAAGAGTCTCTCTAGATCCGCCCACTTTTGGATACAGCCCGCAGGCAGTTTCCTGAACCATTCAAAGGCAATTCCCTTGAGGGTGCCAATGAACAATCGAGCCAGTATGGCATCGTTCGATATTATATTTCCAGTCTGTGACTTGAAATGATAAATATGTTGGTTCGGTGATCCCGTGCCGTCAAAAATTTGTAGCGTCGGGACCTCGAACTTTGGAGGATAAGGGGCTGCATCCCATTCGGCAGGATAGGGTCTGATAACTCCCTCATCTTGGAGCTCGCTTCTGTTAGCAATGGCTTTAAGGCGGGCTTCCAATTCTTCCATTTTGGCAGACTGAAGATTCTGCTCGTTCTCAGTCTCTCTTCCTTCATCAGAGGAAGATTCCAGGCTGTGGGCTTCTTGGTCAGAAGCCGCATCATCAACCACTTTTCCCTTCCCTTTGCTTGTGTGAGGTCGGGATGAAGACGCTTTTCCTCTCCGGGAAGATTCTTGCCTAAGCGGCGAATCTGTCTCCTGAGATTTGGCCTTGTCTGCGACGATTTGAGTCAACATGGCCATGAGTTCATTGATGGCCTCCTGCTGAGATTTGAGCATGGCCTCCTGTTCATCAAGTCTCTTTGCGAGATCTTCATGGTTTCCCGTCATATAAGCGAAGCTCTTATGTTCAACAAAAGAGCTTGATGACTGGGACTCTGCAATGGCTGAGTGTTCGTCATCGGAATTAGTTTCTCTGGCCAAACTCCGATAGTTGACAGGGGGAATGGCTCCTGTTTGAGTCCGAGTACGTTGGTAGATTCCTTCAGACTCGTTAGTGATTTCTCTGACGCTTGGAGAATGATCTGTCTCTGACCCGTCGGAACTAAGGGTTGATGATCTCCCTTTACCAACCATGTTAGAAGTGACTCCAAGGTGTTCATCCTCTAAAGTCTTCTTCCTGTGAGGATGTCGTTGATTATTGAGCAAAACGACGTTCGTCGGTCGGTTGAACATCGACAGCAATTCCCGCAAATCAGAGACTTGGGATGAACCTCTCACAGAGCGTGAGGGTAGAGATGGAACCCCCTGTCCATTAAAGGATGAGACTGGCTCCTGGTGAACATGGATCTTGAGTCCACGTTGATCTTTTTGAACACGACGAATCGCATCGTGTTCTGAAGAAGAAACACGAGGGTCGTGTTCTGTTTTACTAACGCTAGACCGAAGTCTGCGTTTTGTTGATGAAACGCACCTTTGCCGGTTGCGTTTTTGTTGGTTAACGCAGTTTGTAAGTCTGCGTTTTGGATCTTGAACGCACTCCTGAGAGTTGCGTTCTGCCAAATCCACGCAGTTTTGAAGGTTGCGTTTTGATTGCACAACGCACCACTGAGGGCTGCGTTTGGCATAAACTGAGTCCACTCCTTTTGAGGTGGGGCTGCTCGAGTAATCTCGGCGGCTGAAGGAGAGGGTTTTCTTTGGCATAGGAGCAACCTTTGGAGCTTTAGTCTCCTTGGCACCTCTCACAGAGCGTGAGGGTAGAGATGGAACCCCCTGTCCGTTAAAGGATGGGACTGGTTCTTGGTAAACATGAATTTTAAATCCATGTTGATCATTTTGAACACGACGAATCACATCGTGTTCCAAAGAAGGAACACGAGGGTCGTGTTTAGCTTGATTAACGCAAGACCAAAGTCTGCGTTTTGCTAGTGAAACGCAGTCCTGCGATCTGCGTTCGGATTCAGAAACGCACTCCTGAGAGTTGCGTTCAGTTTGTGAAACGCACTCCTGAGAGTTGCGTTTTGGTTCTGGGACGCACTCTTGAGAGTTGCGTTCAGCCAGATCAACGCAGGTTTGATGTCTGCGTTTAAATGATAGAACGCACTCCTGAGAGTTGCGTTTGAGTTCTGAAACGCACTCCTGAGAGTTGCGTTTAGCTGGGCTTTTGCAGAGCTCATGTTGAGGCTCATAAACGCGGAGTTCGCGTTGATTGGAGGATCGGCTCTGGAGTCGTGCCAAAGTCGAGACTTCTCCTTTAGGGAGGGGACTGTATGAACAGTGCAACCCCCATGGGAGATAGTCTTTAGATGAGTTGGCTACAACTGGAGATTTAGTCTCCTCGGAAACTTTGTGGATCTTGCGCATAGCCTTGGGGCTAAGGGATCCGGAGGAGATAGTCTCCTCGTACTTGGCTTGATCAAACTCGATAATCAGAGTTTCAACGGTCGTTCCAGTGAGATGAACGTCGGATTGCACCACCACTTCCTCGTCAGAGAAGCTCTTCCCCAGCGGAGTCGCCATCTTTTGTTTGATGGAAATTTGTAGTAAAAAGACAATGAAAGAAAATTTGACTTGTATTCTCTCAAAATCAATTATAATTTGGATTCCGATTACAAAAGAGAGGAGAATGAATTTGATTCTCCCCTTTGTTTAATTCTGGGTTCTTCACGGTGGCGATGAGATGCCTCCCTCGAATACTCGCGTCGAGTTTGCTTCTCGTTGACGATCCGAACGTCTTGATTCACTGGAACGTGATTTTCTCCTCACGATTTGACGCTGTGGAGAACTTGCGTGGCAAGTTTTGGAAAATAACTCTTGACGAGTTGATAACTCTGAACGAATTTTAGAAGAACTTGCAGAGCAAGTTTTGAACTCTGATCGAGTTGATAACTCTGACGAGTTTTAGAAGAACTTGCAGAGCAAGTTTTGAACTCTGATCGAGTTGATAACTCTGAACGAGTTTGAACTCTTGAAAAAGAGTTGATTTGAACCGAAAGTTCGGTTAATAAGCCAAGGAAGAAGTTCCTGTTGCTGGTCTCCCAAAACTCCAACAATTCAAGCCGAGAGCCAAAAAGCCAAAAGCCTTATCTCCCTAGCCAAAATCCCAGCCCCAGAGAAAATGATCCAAGCCCCCGAACTCAGTTGAGTTTCTCCCTATTTATAGGGGATTTAGGGGTGGTAACTGCCCCCTTAATTAGCTCCTCAATGGGCTGAGTGGGGTGTAACTGCCCCCTCTTAAAGCTCTCAATCGTGGGGAAACGGTTTTGAAACCGTTCTGTTAGAGTTTTTGAACGATCAAACACCGTGAAAACAGCCGTTCTGGCCTTAGACTCTGCCGTCTTATTAATGAGACGCAGAGTTGGCCGCTTGCTGCGAGTGTGAAAACGCAATGGTCCGCTGCGCTCAGACCTACTCTTGCGTCTTTAAGATGATGACGCCAGAGTTAGCGTCGCTAGCGAGTCGAACGCACAGGCCACATTATGGCTTTAACTTTGCGTCCAAGACCTTTAGGACGCCCAGATTAATCCTATTGGCAATTGTGAAACCGCACAGCCCGCATGCGTTCTGAAATTGAGAACGCACAGGCACTGGTCTGATGCATCAACCTCTGCGTTTCAGAGTTTGGGATTGCAGTCGAGCTCTGTCCTGAAGAAGCGCACATGTAAGTGTGCAGTTCGTGATTTACTCTGCGGTTACAGAGTTTGACGCTTTTGCTAAAGGAACGCACACTTGTCTGCGTTCTTGTGCATTTTAACTCTGCGTATCAGAGTTCAGACGCCTGTTAAGAACGCATCGAGATTGTGGTCTATAAACCCGTCCATATATAACATTTGCAAGCCATTGCCTTATTGATCTTGCCTTTATAACAAATATGAGAGTCGTCAGATTGTAACTCCCGATGTTGATTGTGAATGCTGTTGAATTGGGGCCTTCATTAGTTGTTGTGAAGGTCGTCAGATTGTAACCTTCTAGGTGAAAGTCCTCAAATTGTAGCCTTCTGGAAGTCGTCAGATTGTAACTTCCATCATCGGTGTTTGATGAGGGATTAACTATCTATTGTGATTTTTAGACAGCCTACACTCATTTCTTACTCTGTTCCTCATCGTTTCTGGGCTGAGGCCATTCTCACTGCTACTCATGTCATTAATATCACTCCATCTAGCTCTCTTTCCAGTGCTACTCCTCATAGTCGTGTTTATACTCATCCTCCCCGTTATGATCTGATCCGCATTTTTGGTTGTCGTTGTTTCGTTCTTCTGCCATCTCACGAATGTGATAAATTGTCTCTCAGAGCTGTTCTCTGTATCTATTTAGGAATTAGTTCGGAACATCGAGGTTATCGTTAGTATGATCTCGCATCTCGTCGAGTTTATATATCTCGAGACGTTCAGTTCGAAGAGGATTCTCCATTTTATTCTACTTTCGATGATTTTAATTTCCGCCACACTACTGATCGTGCTTCTCCACCAGCTGCATCACTCACTTCCTTATTTCAGTTCTCCTTTCAAGATCTCCCTGAAATATCTCCATCTCCTTCTATTGACTCTCCCTCACCCGAGCCTTCTCTTCCACCATCTGATCCCTATTCCGTAAACATGATACCCGCTCCAAAAAATATTATTAACCTCCATGCACCTGCGCCAACATCTCCCCCGCCTGAGGTTCCTCTTGCTCTTCGTCGAGGCAAGCGCCCACATATCATGCATGCACAGTATGCTTCGATTACTTCCTATTCATCTATCTTTTATAATTTTCTTGCTGCCATTCATACTACAGTTGAGCCAAAGTCCTTTCAAGAGGCCGTTCAATTTCCAGAGTGGCGATAGGCTATGGCTAAGGAATTTTAGGCATTTTAGCAAACACATACCTGGGATGCTGTTCTCTGTCCCTCCTGGCATCTCTTTCGTTGGCAGTAAATGAGTTTATAAGGTCAAGTATCGTCTTGATGGCACCATTGAACGTCAGAAAGCTCATTTAGTGGCTCGAGGTTTTACTTGGCAATAATATATTTATTATGAGGAGACTTTTGCTCCTGTTGCTCAGATACTCACCGTTCGTACTCTTCTTGTGGTCGCTGCTGCTCATCGTTGGCCCTTATACCAGATGGATGTCAAAATTGCATATCTTCATGGCTCTTTATCTGAGACAGTATATATGCAACCGACTCTAGGGTCCAATATTCCTCTGGGACATGTATGTCTCCTTTGCCGTGTTGTTTATGGTCTTAAGCAGGCACCCTGCACTTGGTTTGAGTGCTTTCGCGATGTCGTGCTCAAGGCGGATTTTATGAAAAGTCATCAAAATGCTTCTCTGTTTGTTCGCACTACATCGTGTGGCAGAGTTTTATTACTCATCTATGTAGATGATATGGTTATTACATGTGATGATGTGGCAGGTATACAGTACGTAAAATCTTAGTTACAATAACAGTTCCACATGAAGGATCTTAGATCTCTTCGGTATTTTCTTGGTCTAGAAATTTCTCAAGGCCCGTGAGTTATATTACTATCTCAACAGAAGTATCTCTCGGATATTCTAGATCGAGCTGAGCTAACTGACAATGCAACTGTTGATACTCCACTCCAACAGAATGTCAAACTTCGCTCTACTGATGGTGAGCCTCTATCTGATCCTACCTGATATTGACATCTTGTTGGCCAGTTGGTCTATCTGTGCATCTTTCAACTAGATATATCTCATGTTATTGGCATTATTAGTTAATTTGTTAGTACCCCACGTTTTGTACACTATGTTGCCTTATTACAGATTCTTCGGTATCTCCGGGGTACTAGCACTCGCTCTTTTTTGTTTCCTGCAACATCCAAGTTAGAGTTTTGTGCATATTCTGATGTTGATTGGGCTGGTGATCCCACTACCAGGAAGTCTACCATAAATTATTATATATTTCTTAGTGATTCCCTAATTTTCTGGCAAAATAAGAAATAAGATGTTGTTGCTCCTTCCAGCACCGAGGCAGAGTATCGTGTAATGTTCACAATAGCTAAAGAGATTATTCATCTTCATCGTCTTCTCAATGATTTTGGTATTTCTGTTTCGACTCCTACTCCTCTATACTATGATAATAAGAGCGTCATCCGGATTACTAATAATCCAGTATTTTATGAGAGGACCAAACATATTAAGATCGATGCTCATTTTGTCCGTCAACAAGTTATCAATGATAAGACAATTCTACTTCCTCATGTTGTTGGCCTTCTTATTTTGATGATATTTAATAAATAATTTACGATTAATATTGCTTGTCTAGTATTTGTGTTTATCTATTTATTGTAGACAAATAACATGTTAGAGGATGGATGGAATCGAGCTTCAACGATCATATCCAATGGAGGTTAGCGGAATATCGGTGTGAAGCAATGCTATTCAAGTTAAAGATTCAAGTTCAAGCTTCATCCGTAAGTTTACTAAGAAGAGCATATTGAAGGTCAAGATCTAGTTTGGGTAATTTAGTTTAGGAGTCTATATTATGTGTGTTAGATACTCTAAGCTCAATATCACACATACACATAATTCTTGATTTTGAGTAATTTTGACAAAATACTGTGTTATTGGTTTTTTGACTTAACAACCATTATATACATATTCTATTAAGTCTATAAAATTATTTTATAAGGTTTCAAAACATTGTTTAACTCAATAGTTAAAAATCAAGAAGTTTATGTACACATGTATTTATAAGTTTTGCAAAATACATGAGTTTTCACAAATGGAAAATTTAATTTGAGAAATTCTTTTTTTAACATATTCAATTTAATATTTATAAATTATTCTCAAAGTTTTATCAATTTTGGAATTAATTTGTTATGTTTAATTGAATTTATAAAATTAAGTTTTAAATAAGTTCATGTTCGTGCACATGTTCGTGCATGTTTTTGCAAAATAGATGAGTTTTCATAATTGAGAAATGTAATTTGAAAAAAATTTCTTCATTTACATGTTTATATTCATATATACAAATATTTTCCCATGTTTTACTAATTTTGGAATTGTTTTGTTATTTTCAATTGAATTTACAAAAACGAGTTTTTAGCAGTTTTTTAGAAGCTGTATATCTGTGTTCAAATAATTATTTCTCACAAATAAGAAGTTATATTTTAGAAATTCTTTCTCTAACATGTTCATATATATGTTTATAAATGTCTCTCAAAATTTCATAATTTTTGGAGTTGATTTATTATTTTTAATTATTTTTACAAAGCCAGATACGCAGAAAAATTAGATCTGCCAGACTACTACAGTACCCACGGTCGACCGCTACAGTACCACGGTCGACTGTGCAGATTACCATTGCATAATGGCTCTATTTTTCATGGTTCCAATTTTTTGGGGATTTGCCTCATTTTTGGGGCTTTTCTTTGGCTTTGGGTTGTTGTCTTGAGTTCTTATAAATACCCATCATCCCTCAACACTTATAATCATCCAAGAAAAGTTTTTAAATAAGTTTAAGGGTTTTGAAGTTTATTTAAAAGAGTTTGTTTAAAAGAGTTTGTTTATGAATAAAGTTTCACAAGGGCTTGAGGAAGATTACCAATAGTGTTTGAGCATCCAACTCTTCTCCCTTTATCTCTTGATCCATAGAGAAGTTTTTCTTAAACTTAATTCTAGCATTTTATATATTTTGATCTTAATTTCATAAGCTAGATTTCATATTGAGTATTAATTGTTTCTATTGTATCTCTTTGTTCACATATAACCATTGAGCTTATTGTATTTACATTCATAGTATATTTGTGTTGTGGGATTATGACATAGAGTGTGAGCTTAATTGAGTTCTCATCTATTATAGAGAACAAATTATTTGTATTGTGAGCCTAATTGTGTAGATCACTTTATAATACACTTATACACTAAGAGGAGTGTGTGGTGAGAGACGGGGTCATCCCAAGAGGAGTGAGGTAGGTGGTAATACCTAGAGGTAGGTTGTAATTCCTAACACTTGAGGGTGACACGGGCTAGAGGTCAACACTTAGAGGGTGTAAAGTGTGATTACAAGAGTGTAAGATTATAGAGTTTTCAGTTAGCTAAAAAATCATATTATGAGGTGTAAAAGTTTTTCGGGTAAGCGTAGAAAACCCAGTGTGATAGTGGATTTCTCCCCGGGAGTGGGGAGCGGAGACGTAGGACGGAAGGTCCGAACTCCGTGATCATCTTTGTGTGTTTGTGATTGTCTTGGCGTCTTACTTGTGCTTATTGTTCATTTCATTCTTGTCGCCATTATCTATTGCTCATAGTGACCACTATCTTGTTTGTGTTTATATTACCCTTAGTTTCATATCCTCGCACATATATCTCATAATATATATCATTGTTAGGATATTGCCATTTGTTCATATTGTATATTCTTGCTCATAACATATTGTATATCTATCTTGTAAGAATAATATTTTAATTAGTTTTAAATCAGCATAAAATCATATTAGATTAGCATAAGACCCTAATCACCCCCCTCTATGGTCTAACACATGTGTCATCCGCCGACGAGCTTGCAGATTTCTTCACAAAGACCTTACATGTTCATCAGTTCCAGTTTCTTGTACGCAAACTCACTTTGTTTGATCCAACATGAGTTTGAGGGGGGCTATTGATAATAGTGTTGATAATAATGTTAGTAGTGAGTTTTTAGTCCCACGTTGGTTGGGAGAACACGCATCACCCTCCTCTACTTGTATAAATATATGTGTACGCTCAATATTCAACTTAAGGGAAAATTTACCCAAGACTCTCTCTCTCTTACTTTAACACTCAAGAACCGAACATTCAGAGAGTTAGAGGGCCTCCGTCAATTTAATCAACTCCTTTGATTGGACTGTGTGATTCCATACATCAATAATAATTAAATCAAATGTATTAAAACTTAAAAGGAGGTAAGTTCAAAATACAGTGCTTAAAAAATAGTGAGCCGTGTTTTGCATGGGGTGCACTCTAGTATATTAAGAAAGATGATTTCAATAGCATTGCTAATGATATGATAATGTACTTTTTTCTATATATAAAAACTCATCGGGGCCGTTTGTAAACTTTATAAATTATTAATTATATGGTTACATTGTTTTCTAAAAATCCTAGACCTGCTATTGCCCGCTCATATGTGCATAATCCTGATGAGATTTTAGGCTTGACGTTACAAGGATCACACTAAAAATTAATAGGAAATGAGGTTATGAATTAAAGAGGCTCGTCTAGGCTTGTCTTTGATATCAACAGACAATTTATTGATAGGAAGTGTTCAATATTTTGGAGGTCATGTATTATTGGGTTCAATTGAGTAGCCAGTGACATGAACAATTTAATGTGACTATTGAAAAAGATACAATGTATAAGTATAGATATTCATCAATGTTAGCAGTTTAAAGAAACCGCTCAAGAGACCAGGAACAATTCAAAAGGGCAACATGGGAGGTTGCCTCACAAGGTTTTTCAATATAATATGCATATCTACTCCTTTATACAAATGGAAAAACCCGAGATCCACTATTCATGCTACAGTAAAGTTGGCACTGTAGCACAAGGGAATACTGTAGCATTTTGAAAAACTATAGCAAGACGAGAACTATAACAATTAAAAAGGCGTAAAAAATATTGTAGCGTTTAAAAGTTGGAATTACTATAGCAGTAAGAAAATGATATGTCGTGCTTTGCACGGTGTTCACGACTAGTAACTTTATATGACTATATAAATGATTCAAAGTTCCTCAAGCTTTTCAATTAGACTCAAAATTATTATATATAAATCTGTGTGGCTACATGGTAATAAAGTTTCTATGGCTAGAAATGGAGGAGCCACTTTTTATGATAATCTTTGGACATGTTAACATGTTGTTTTTCAAAAAATCCTTAGAAATGTTATAATTTATAGGGCTTTTCTAACATCAATCCCTAAAAAAATATTTTAACTTGAAAATACTCTCAAATTATTAATACCTTTAATTTTTATTTGTTTACCCTCAAATTATTGAAATAACTATTAGGTTCCATAATTCCTATACATCGCAGTGCCACTCTTGAGCGAAAGGATTTACTTAAAACAATTTATAAGAATTAGGACACCTAATAGCAATTTATACTATTCTAATTATAATTTCAAGAAATATATGATCATGTTGTACGATTCCATTTGTGATTTCATGAAATATATATCAACATGTTTCCATTTATGATTTTATGAAATATATATATCAACACTTTTTTATTCTAAGTGTGAAGAACGAGGATCAAGGTATCTTTGAGAGAGCTTTTGAATTTTTCAATTTGTTGTGATAATTGAATTAAGTTATACTATATCACTAAATTTATGGAGGACAATATTTTTTTATCGATCATTTGGTGCACACAAAAATCAAACCTAGGTCGCCCACGAGGAAGAGACATGGTTTTTCCATGTGACCTATTGGGCTGCTTGAGAACAATCCTTTTTAAATCAACACAATCAGTTTGGCTTTATTTGATCATCTGTGGCATTAAGCATGTAAGCTGAACAATCTTGGACTCGTCCCACCAACAAGACATTCTTTCTTCTAGAAAAATAGACTGAAAACTTATTTAAGAGACAAAATGTCAAGTCAATTTTTGCAAAGTGTATTTGAAAAATAAGAACCACTACTTGGGAAAAATACATTATAAAAACAATTAAAACATTTAATCTAGGTTCCTCAAATTATTGAAATTGCTATTAAATTCCACAATTCCTACATATCGTAGTGTCACTCTTGAACAAGACAACTACTTGAAACAACTGATAAGAATTCAGATACCTAATAACAATTTGTATTATTCTAATTATAATTTCAAGAAGTATGTGATCACCTTGTACTATTCTATTTTGTGGTTTTGTGAAATATATATCAACGTGTTTTTATTCTAAGTATGAAGAATGAGGATCAAAGTATATTTGAGAGAGCTTTTGAATTTTCTTTAACTGTTGTGATAATTGGATTGGGTTATACTGGAACTCATATATCATCAAATTTATGCAGGACAATCTTTTTTTACATCAACAAAATGTAAGATAATTTAATTGACAACAAGTTTGACTTTATTTACTCGTTAGTTGCATTGTGTAGAAGTGACGAACACGGCGAAGAACAGCTCAGGAAACAAGCAAGAAACTGTCAGGCAGCTTGTCGGTCGACCGCGAGTCAGCTATGATCGGCCGGAAACGTGCACAAAGTCTAAGCTGAGCTCTGGAGATGAGCGGTCGCCCGCCGTGGTCGACCGTGACAACCATGTAATTGATTACTTCTCTGGAATCGATTTTAGTCGACCGTGGCGATCAACCGAAGCAAACCCTATAACTTTTTGGGTTTTGTCGATTGTTGGGCGGTCGACCACAGTGATTTTGGGGGTCGACTGCCAGTCGGGTTTGCAGTTGAATGTTGGGTTTTAACCCGTTTCATTTACTGTTGGTATATAACCCTAAACCTAATTAATTAGGGTTAAGTAAGGACGATTTAAGCAGACTTTTGAGAGAGTATTGTGCATCCTTTGTGGGAGGATTTGAGAGAGATCTAGAGAGCTTTGTTTGAGGTTTTTTAGTGAGATTTGTAAACCTATTTGTAATTCTCTTCATCTCTAATAGTAAGAACTCCCCCTCCTTGCTCCGTGGACGTAGGCAACTTGCCGAACCACGTAAATTGGTTTTTCTTGCTGTGATTGTGATTTGTGCTTGTGTTTTGGTTGTGATCTTTCTCGTTCTTGTTCATGCACTATTTGGTTTTCGAGTTTCGCTGTGCACAATAAGTGGTATTAGAGCTTCGGATTTGGCTTAGGGCTTGTTCAAAAGATTCGCTGAATGATTCTTACTTGAAGAGTTAGATCTACAACCTGGGAGAAGCAAGCACATCGGGGTCGTCTCTTACAAAAACGATACAGAGTCTGAGCATCAATAACACTAAGATTGATGTTCCAAAGTTTGATGGCAAGATTAATTTTGATTTATGGAGGTGCCAGGTGACAGATACATAGAATTTGGAGGAGATTCTTGAGTTACAAGAGAAACCTGAAGACATGGAGGATAAGGTTTGGAAGAAGATGAATAGTAAGGCTTGTGGAGTTATTCAATCATGCTTAACGTCGGATCTTATTTATGATGTGATGAACGAGACATTGGTGAAGAGATTGTGAGAAACGCTCAATGAAAAGTATCTTACGAAGAGCATTGAGAATCGATTTTACTTGAAGAAGATGTTTTACCAGTTCAAGATGAAGAGGAGAGCTTTCATTAGGGAGCATGTAAATAACTTCACGAAGTTACTTTCAAATATGGCCAATGTGGACATCATGGTTGAGGATGAAGACAAAGCGATGCTACTTTTGTGTTCATTACCAAAGGATGATTATGGTACGTTCATTCTCACTATGATTAATAGAAGAACTACTGTTAGTTACAAGGAGTTGATCTTAGCATTGGTGAATTATGAGTTGAGAAAGAGTGATGGCGAACCCTCTGAGGAGCCATCGAGAGATGCATTACAGTTCGAGGTCGTATTCCAAACCGTCACTAAGTCAACCACTCAAAATCAAAAAATAGAGGTGGATATAAGAGTGTTGGTAGAAATCAATATCGTTTTTGTAAAGAAGAGAGACATTGGAAGATCGACTGCCCAAAGTTGAAGGACAAAGCCAGGAAGAACAAGGGAAAAACTGTACAAACTTTAGAAGTGAATGTTGCAAAAGCTATTGGCAAACATTTAGATTCAGATTCTTCAGGCTATTCATGTCCTTGACTACCGTCGGTTTGCTATGCTGACTATACGGAGTGGATGTTGGATTCGGAAGTTACATATCATATTTGTCCTAGGAGAGATTGGTTTTCCAGCTTTGAGGAGCTGGAAAGGGGGGATGTCGTGCTTATGAGTAATGATCACGTATATCATATTGGTGGTATTAGTTTAGTCCGGATCAGGATGCATGACGGAGTGGTTAGGGAGTTGAAAGAAGTGAGGTTCGTGCTACAGTTGACGAAGAACATCATTTCTCTTGGTACTTTGGAGACAACTGGTTATCAGGTGATCTTAGAAGATGCTACTATGAAGGTCACGAAGGGTTCTATGATGGTGATGCGAGGTGTCAGAGAAAACAACCTATACTACTTGACGGGTAAGACATTTACAGAGAGTCTGACAGCCTCTATCACTATAGAGAAGGATACTATCAGATATGGCACATGCATTTATGACACACTGGTGATAAGTCCCTGTAGACATTAGTGAAACAGGGGCTATTGAAAGATGTGAAAACCTGTAAGATGGAGCTGTGTGAGCATTGTGTACTTAGGAAGAAGACTAGAGTGAAGTTCAGCACCACTATTCACAACACTCAATGTATATTGGATTATATTCACACAGATGTTTGGGGCCCTTCCAAGCACACATCACTTAGTGGGGCTAACTTTTTTGTCACTTTCATTAATGACTATTCCAGGAGAAATTAGGTATATACAATTGTAAGCTGTCTAAAAATCACAATAGATAGCTTATCCCCCATCAAACACCGATGATGGAAGTTACAATCTGACGACTTCCAGAAGGCTACAATTTGAAGACTTTCACGTAGATCGCTAAAGGTTACAATCTGACGACCTTCACGACAACCGATGAGAGCTCTAGTTCAACAGCATTCACAATCAACATCGGGAGTTACAATATGACGACTCTCATATTCTCAAGGAGCCAAGACGAAGATTACAAGACAATGATCTTTGCAACGCTATGACAAAAGAGATTACTTGTTGATAATCTCTCCAAAGCAAGACGCGGAACTCATCACCGCGCTCTAAGACCAAAACGCGGAGGTCCTCCCCGTGTATCAACACCAAAACGTGGAGGTCCTCCCCGTGTGTCAACAGTAAAACGCGAGGGTCGAACCCACGTTACAACATCAAAACGCTGGAGTCGGACCCGCTTTACAACATCAAAACACTGGAGTCGGACCCGCGTTACAACATTAAAATGCTGAGGTCGGACCCGTGTTTTTTAATGCCCAACGGGTACCCAACTCCGCGTCTCCAGTCTAAAATGCGGAGTTAGGGTCCTGAACGCCAATGTGGGCGTTTGACTCGTTCAAAAAACGAGCTGAACGGTTGCAGGAACCGTTTTCCCTCCACGATTTGAGGGATTTCCGCCCCACTTAGGAGTGGATTAAGGGGGCGGTTACACCCCTTAATTCCCTATAAATATGGGTAAACTCAATTGAGTTCGGGCTGGCTCTTTAGAATCTAAGACTTAGCAGCGAGGTTAGAATTTCATGGCTCGGATTGATCCTTCGGCGTGGCAGCAACATGAGAGATCCTTGGGCGAGCTTTTGAGGAGATTAGCATCATCCTCCAACGAAGATCATCTTCAACGTTCGGAAACGAGGAGCTTCTTCATCCTTGGCTTATAACCGACATTCGGTTAAATCAACTCTTTTTTAAGAGTTCAAACTCGTTCAGAGTTATCAACTCGTCTAGAGTTCTAAAACTTGCCACGCAAGTTCTCCACAACGTCGAATCGTGAGGAGAAGACATCGTTCCAGTGAATCAAAACGATCGGATCGTCAATGGAGAGCAAACTCGACGCGAGCAATCGAAGGAGGCACTCCATGAATCAAAACGATCGGATCGTCAATGGAGAGCAAACTCGACGCGAGCAATCGAAGGAGGCACTCCATCGCTACCTTGAAGAACCCAGAATTAAACAAAGGGGAGAACCAAATTCGTTCTCTTCTCTTTTGTAATCAAATTGTAACCGGAATCAAAGAAATACAAGTCAATTTTCTTTAGTTCTTTTTATTACAATTTTTCCAACATACAAAAGATGGTGACTCTGCTGGGGACTAGCTTCTCTGATGAAGAAGTGGTGGTGCAATCCGATGTTCATCTTACTGGAATAACCGTCAAAACTCTCGTGGTAGAGTTTGATCAAGCCAAGTTTGAGGAGGCTATCTCCTCCGGATCCCTTAGCCCCAAGGTTATGCGTAAGATCCACAAAGTTTCTAAGGAGACTAAAGCTCCAATTGTGACCGACTCATCAAAGGGCTGTCTCCCCTGGGGGTTGCACTGTTCATACAGTCCCCTCTCTGAAAGTCGATCCTCCAACCAACGTGAGCTTCGCGTTCGTGAGCCTAAACGCGGCCCTGAGCTTCGTGTTTCCACTTTAGAACACAAGCCTCGTGTTTATGAGCCCAAACATGAACTTCGCGAGAACCAGACTGAACGTGGCCCTCAATGGCGCATTTTACAGCCAAAACGCGGACCTCAAGGCTTCGTTGAACGCGAACTTCAACTTCGCGTTTCCTAGTCAAAACACGACCCTCACATCGACAATGAAGAACGTGACCCTCATGTCGCCAAACCAAAACGTGACCTTCGCGTTTCAAGTGCCAAACACGACCTTCGCATCTCAGGTGCCAAACGCGACCTTCGCGAGACCCCCGAATACTCTGCGTAGCGTGACTAAATTGAGGGGCGGATATAAAAAGTTTATGGATTCAAGGCATCTCAACCAGATCCATGTTCACCAAGAGCCAGTCCTGCCCAATGGACTGGGGTTCCAGTTCAAACCTCACGATCAGTGAGTAATTCTCCTCAAATCTTTACAACAGATTTGAGAGAGTTCATATCAAGAGAAAGACCGATGCAGCAAGTCATTCATTCATTCCAATGTGAACGGCTGATTCCTATGGTCCTCTCGGGATATCAATGCTGCTCATATGCGGCCAAACCATTGGTGTTCGACCAATTAACGGACGTTGCTTTGTCTAACCAATGACGACGTTCACACAGGAGGAAGTCTCCAGAGACCGAATATCCTGAGGTCACTATCAATGTGATCGGTAGAGGGAAAGCCTCAGGTCCTAGTTCTGATGACTCTGAGACAAGTCGTTCGCCGATCGTCAGAGAAATCGCTAACGAGTTTGAAGGAGTTTACCGACGCACTCGGACGCGAACAGGAGCCATTCTCCCTATTAACTATCAGAGGTTAGCCAGGGGAACCAATTCCAATGATGAACAATCAGCCATTGCAGAGTCCCAATCATCAAGCTCTTTTGTTGAACATAAGAGCCCCGCTTATATGACGGGAAACCATGAAGATCTCACGAAGAGACTTGATGAGCAGGAGACCATGATCAAATCTCAGCAAGAGGCCATCAATGAACTCATGGCCCTGTTGACTCAAATCGTCGCAAATAAGGTCAAATCTCAGAAGACATATTCGCCACCCAGGGAAGAATCTTCCCGGAGAGGAAAAACGTCTTCATCCCGACCTTACACAAGCAAAGGGAAGGGAAAGATGGTTGATGACACGGCTTCTGACCAAGAAGCCCACAACCTGGAATCTTCCTCTGATAAAGGAAGAGAGACTGAGAACGAGTATAATCTCTAGTTTGCCAAAATGAAAGAATTGGAAGCCCGCCTCAATGCCATGGCCAACAGAAGCGAGCTTCAAGACGAGGGAGTTATCAGACCCTATCCTGCTGGATGGGATGCAGCCCCTTATCCTCCAAAATTTGAAGTCCTGACGCTACAAACTTTTGACGGTACGGGATCACCGAACCAACATATTTATCATTTTAAGTCACAGACTGGAAATATAATATCAAATGATGCCATACTGGCTCGATTGTTCATTGGCACCCTTAAGGGAGTTGCCTTTGAATGGTTTAGGAAACTACCTGCCGGATGTATCCAAAGGTGGGCAGATTTAGAGAGACTCTTCCTGTCAAGATTTTTTGAAGAGGATACAGAAGTTTCCATCCATACCCTTCTCACCACTAAGCAGAAGAAGAGAGAATCCGTCAAAGCCTTTGTCAAAAGGTTCCAAACCATGGCTCTCCGGTGTTCGTCGGGTATGACACAGTCTACTTTAGTAGAGACCTGTCGACACAACTTGCAAACCAACCTCCTAGTCCGAATAGGAATTGCAGAATGCCGTTCTTGGAGACAACTAATCTCTCAAGGAGAACAGGCTCAAAAGATTATTGCCAGGATCAAAGCTAAAGAACAAAGTAGGCAGGATCAACCTGAGCGATCGGACCAAGCCCAATCTTCTCCTGAGCAATCGGACCAAGCTCACTCTTCTCAGTCAGAACCGGAAGATACTACGGCCACTGAAGCTAATCCTCTTCAGTAGGATGCCAGAGTCTCTAACAACTATCACGTTAATAATTACCTCTGATAGTCAAGCTCGTTAGATAGTGGCCCATCAGGCGATGTTCCATGTCTGCTCCTTTTCCCCCCTACACTTGTTCAAGACTGGAGGTTGGTTTATTGGTAGTTTATTGGATTATGAGTAATAAATTTTCTGAGTTGTTATGTTTAATAGAATACCTCTGTCAACCACAAAATCTACCAAAACTATCACGTCCATCAACTTGTCAATCCGCTTCAATAGGATGGCAGGTCTACAAAACTATCACGTTAACATTTACCTCTGATAGTCCATCAACTTGTCAATCCGCTTCAATAGGATGGCAAGTCCACTAAAACTATCACGTTAATGATCACCTCTGATAGTCTGTTTTCTCCAAATTCCCCACCAATCCTTTTCAAGTAGGATGACGGGTCTGTCAAAACTATCACGTTAATGATTACCTCTGATAGTCCATTCCCGCCAAATTCTCTTGTTAATCCTCTTCAAGTAGGATGGCGGGTCCACAAAAAAAAACTATCACGTTAACAGTTACCTCTGATAGTCAAACTCGTCAGATAATGACCTACCTGGTGATATGACTCTATTCCGACTTCATGGATAGTGCCTCACTAGGCGATGTGTCTTGTCTACCTCTTTTTATTCCCCTGCTAAGTCTTAATCTAGACTGGGGGTTGGTTACTTGGAATCCATTGGATTAAGAGTAACGAATCTTTCACATCGTCGAGTGAACATTACACTTTTGATGATCATCACCCCCACAAAGTATGAATGCATCTTGCATTACTCCCAATTTGTCACGTTAACAATACACCTATGACAATCAACTTATCAATCCTTACCAATAGGATGATAGGTTCTCAAAATTATGCAAATCGTAATCTTCCCCAGCAAGACACTAAGTCTTCAAAATCTTATTCAAGTCACAAGTATCAGAACTCATCGTTCCTGATGATAAACTCACCTAGCAAGTTTCCCCAGTGAGACACTAATTCCTAAAATCTTGTGCAAGTCACAAGTACAAATCTTGTCACGTTAATAATACACCTCTGACAATCCACTTATCAATCCTCTTCAATAGGATGATAAGTCTACAAAGTTGCTCCGATCGCAACATTCTCTTGTCACGTTAATATCATACCTCTCAATAGGATGATAAGTCTACAAAGTTGCTCCGATCGCAACATTCTCTTGTCACGTTAATATCATACCTCTGACAATCCACTTATCAATCCTCGTCAATAGGATGATAAGTTCACAAAGTTGCTCCGATCGCAACATTCTCTTGTCACGTTAATATCATACCTCTGACAATCCACTTATCAATCCTCGTCAATAGGATGGTAAGTTCTCAAAGTTGCTCCGATCGTAACATTCTCTTGTCACGTTAATATCAGACACCTTTGACAATTCACTTATCAATCCTCTTTAATAGGATGATAAGTCTACAAAGTTGCTCTGATCGCAATATTCTCTTGTCACGTTAATATCATACCTCTGACAATCTACTTATCAATCCTTGTCAATAGGATTATAAGTCCACAAAGTTGCCCCGATCGCAACATTCTCCCGTCAAGTTAACATCACACCTCTGACGACACAATCCACTTATCAACTCTCCTCAATAGAGCGATAGGTCCTCAAAGTTGCCCTGATCGCAATATCTTCCTGTCACGTTAATATCACACCTCTGACAAAATCCACTTATCAATCATCTTCAATAGGATAATAAGTCTACAAAGTTGCTCCGATCACAACAAATTCCCGACCAAATCAACTTATCGACTCTCTTCAATATAGCGATAGGTCCATAAAATACTGTTAGGATAACATCACACCTCTAACAGTCAAACCCCCCAATGAACTTGTTAATCCTTTTTCAACAAGAATAGCAAGTTTTCATTATAAAATCCCCAGTGGATTAAAGATTTTCTAGAATTATCCTAGTGATAATAAAGAAAATTTTCGAATTTCACTCTATGTGAAAATTCATGCCAAGTAAATACTACACCTCTGGCGTTTTCAATTTTCTTTCAGTGTTTTAAGTAAAAATATAACACAGGAAGAAATAGTGACAAAGCCTACGTATTCAACATCGTAGCACCAAAATCCATGCCTCACATGCATGGGGGATTTTATCTCAATCCCTAATTAGAGATAAGTCTGTATCTAACACATGTGTTTGTTGGAAATTTGCAGTAAAAGAAATAATGAAAGAAAAATTTGACTTGTATTCCTCTCAAAATCAATTACAATTTGGATTCCGATTACAAAAGAGAGGAGAATGAATTTGATTCTCCCCTTTATTTAATTCTGGGTTCTTCACGGTGGCGATGAGATGCCTCCCTCGAATGCTCGCGTCGAGTTTGCTTCTCGTTGACGATCCGAACGTCTTGATTCACTGGAACGATGTCTTCTCCTCACGATTTGACGCTGTGGAGAACTTGCGTGGCAAGTTTTGAAATAACTCTTGACGAGTTTTAGAAGAACTTACAGAGCAAGTTTTGAACTCTGATCGAGTTGATAACTCTGACGAGTTTTAAAAGAACTTGCAGAGCAAGTTTTGAACTCTGATCGAGTTGATCACTCTGAACGAGTTTGAACTCTTGAAAAAGAGTTGATTTGAACTGAAAGTTCGGTTAATAAGCCAAGGGAATGCTCCTGTGGTCGATCGTTGCTGAGGATGAACGCCGATCTCCCCCTTGCTGCCCAAAAAGAAGGATTCCAGAGCCCAGAGCCAAAAAGCCAGCCAAAAAGGAGACAAAAAGCCCCGAACTCAGTTGAGTTTCTGATATTTATAGGGGATTACGGGTGGTAACTGCCCCCTTAATTTGCTCCTCCATGGGCTGAGTGGGGTGTAACCACCCCCTCTTAAACAGCTCCCTAAATAGTGGGGAAAACGGTTTTGAAACCGTTCTGTTAGTGCTTTGAACGAGTCAAAACGCTGAAAACAGCGTTCTGGGCCTTAACTCTGCGTCTTATTGATGAGACGCAGAGTTGGGCGCTTGTTGGGAGTTGAAAACGCAAGGGCCGCTTGCGTTCGGACCTTAACTCTGCGTCTTAAAGATGAGACGCAGAGTTGGGCGCTCGCTGGGAGTCGAAACGCACAGGCCGCATGCGTTTTAGAGATGAACTCTGCGTTTTAGGCTAAAAACGCAGAGTTGGGCCTGTTTAAAGGCTGAAAACGCACAGTTGTGCTGTTTTAGAGATTAACTCTGCGTTTCTAGACTGAAAACGCAGAGTTGAGCCTGTTTAAAGGCTGAAAACGCACAGTTGTGCTGTTTTAGAGATTAACTCTGCGTTTCTAGACTGAAAACGCAGAGTTGAGCCTGTTTAAAGGCTGAAAACGCACAGTTGTGCTGTTTTAGAGATTAACTCTGCGTTTCTAGACTGAAAACGCAGAGTTGAGCCTGTTTAAAGAAGAACAGGTCATAACTTTCAAACCGTACGTCGGAATTGGACGAATTATATATGAAAATCGGCTATCTCGACGAGACGGGGCCATCCGAACCGAGCCGAAGGCTTCGGTTCGCTTCCTCCGTTTTGCCAAATTCCTTACGGTTTGAGAGATATCTGCATTCTAATATGAAGAGACCGTCAATTTGTAGTCTCTTTTGCTAGAGCTTTGCACAGATCGTCCTCTTGTAATCTTCGTCTTGGCTCCTTGAAAATATGAGAGTCGTCAGATTGTAACTTCCGTCGTCGGTGTTTGATGGGGAATAAGCTATCTATTGTGATTTTTAGACAGCCTACAACATGCTACCGGGTAGCCTATTCCCGCAATAATAGCAAAGCCTACGTATTCAATATCGTAGCGGGTCGTTATTAATAACGCCAAAATCCATGCCTTACACGCATGGGGAATTTTATCCCGAATCCTAAGTAGGGATAAGTCAACGCCTAACACGCGTTGCCGGTTAGTCTTTCACCGTAAAAAGGACAAAAGTCTACGTATTCAACATCTTAGCAGGTTGTTATTAATAACGCTAAAATCCATGCCTTACACGTATGAGGAATTTTATCCCGAATCCTAAGTAAGGGTAAGTCAACGCCTAACACGCGTTGCCGGTTAGTCTTTCACCGTAAAAAAGGACAAAAGTCTACGTATTCAACATCGTAGCAGGTTGTTATTAATAACGCCAAAATCCATGCCTTACACGTATAGGGAATTTTATCCCGAATTCTAAGTAAGGGTAAGTCAACGCCTAACACGCGTTGCCGGTTAGTCTTTCACCGTAAAAAAGGACAAAAGTCTACGTATTCGACATCATAGCAGGTTGTTATTAATAACGCCGAAATTCATGCCTTACACACATGGGGAACTTTATCCCAAATCCTAAGTAGGGATAAGCCTACGCCTAACACGCGTTGCCGGTTAGTCTTTTGCCGTGAAAAGGATATCAAAATCCATGCCTCACATGCATGAGGGACTTTATCTCGATTCCTAATTAGAGATAAGCCTACGCCTAATACGCGTTACCGGTTAGTCTTTTTCCGTAAAAATAACAAAGTCTATGTATTCAAAATCATAACATCAAGTCTAAGAGGGTTCATTCTCTTAGCACAGCGTTACATGTGAAACGGATTCAAATAATTCACATGCTAGCCCGACTCAAACGGTAGTCGGTAAAGACTTATCAAATCCGTTGATGGCTGAGGGTTTGCTAAAAATCCTATGCAGGTTCGTAGGTCCATTAGCTAAATGGATGTGAGTCGAGACTTGAAACAGATGAGCTAAAGACAAGTCTCAAAGACTTAGTAAAAAATGCACGGAAGCCACTTCCATGTCTTAAGTCAAAACGCTGAGGTCAGACTTGCGATGCAAAAACCAAACGCCAAGGTCACACTCGTGCTCCAAATTCAACATGCAAGGGTGAGACCCGCGTCTCAAGTTCAAAATGCAGGGTCCACCCCCGCCTCCAAATTCAACATGCAAGGGTGAGACCCGCGTCTCAAGTTCAAAATGCAGGGTCCACCCCCGCATTCCAGAAGTAGGATTATGGCGCATACCTTCACACAGGTCCTACATGGCAAATCCCTTCAACCAAGATACATTCGAAGCGAGTGCAGAGAACGACTCCTTTACAACAAGGAATCAATAGCTCCAGGAGCAGAGTTGAGATCCAAAGTATTTCGAAAATTCATCCCAGTCAACCGCGAACTTTCAAAAACTTTGGAGGGGGTTCTGTAAGCTATCTAAAAATCACAATAGATAGCTTATCCCCCATCAAACACCGATGATGGAAGTTACAATCTGACGACTTCCAGAAGGCTACAATTTGAAGACTTTCACGTAGATCGCTGAAGGTTACAATCTGACGACCTTCACGACAACTGATGAGAGCTCTAGTTCAACAGCATTCACAATCAACATCGGGAGTTATAATCTGACGACTCTCATATTCTCAAAGAGCCAAGATGAAGATTATAAGAGAATGATCTTTGCAACGCTATGACAAAAGAGATTACTTGTTGATAATCTCTCCAAAGCAAGACGCGGAACTCATCACCGCGCTCTAAGACCAAAACGCGGAGGTCCTCCCCGTGTATCAACACCAAAACGCGAAGGTCCTCCCCGTGTGTCAACAGTAAAACGAGAGGGTCGAACCCACGTTACAACATCAAAACGTTAGAGTCGGACCCGCTTTACAACATCAAAATGCTGGAGTCGGACCCGCGTTACAACATTAAAACGCTGAGGTCGGACCCGCGTTTTTCAATGCCCAGCGGGTACCCAACTCCGTATCTCCAGTCTAAAATGCGGAGTTAGGGTCCTGAACGCCAACGTGGGCGTTTGACTCGTTCAAAAAACGAGCTGAACGGTTGCAGGAATCGTTTTCCCTCCATGATTTGAGGGATTTCTGCCCCACTTAGGAGCGGATTAAGAGGGCGGTTACACCCCTTAATTCCCTATAAATATGGGTAAACTCAATTGAGTTCGAGCTGGCTCTTTAGGATCTGAGACTTGGCAGCGAGGTTGGAATTTCTTGGCTCAGATTGATCCTTCAGCGTGGCAGCAACAGGAGAGATCCTTGGGCGAGCTTTTGAGGAGATCAGCATCATCCTCCAACGAAGATCATCTTCAACGTTCGGCAACGAGGAGTTCTTCATCCTTGGCTTATAACCGACATTCGGTTAAATTAACTCTTTTTTAAGAGTTCAAACTCGTTCAGAGTTATCAACTCGTCTAGAGTTCTAAAACTTGCCACGCAAGTTCTCCACAGCGTCGAATCGTGAGGAGAAGACATCGTTCTAGTGAATCAAAACGATCGGATCGTCAATGGAGAGCAAACTCGACGCGAGCAATCGAAGGAGGCACTCCATCACTACCTTGAAGAACCCAGAATTAAACAAAGGGGAGAACCAAATTCATTCTCTTCTCTTTTGTAATCAAATTGTAACCGGAATCAAAGAACTACAAGTCAATTTTCTTTAGTTCTTTTTATTGCAATTTTTCCAACATACAACAATGAAGTATAAACATGAGGTCCTGGATATTTTTGTGGATGGAAGAAGAAAGTTGAGCTACAGACAGGTAGAAAGGTGAAGACTCTTCGTTAAGGTAACGATGGAGAATATAAAAGTGATTCATTTCTGTAGTTTTGCCTGGATCATGACATTAGGTGACACTTTACAGTTCGAGAGACACCGCAACAGAACGGGGTGGCTGAGAGATTGAACCGTACCTTGCTAGAGAATGTGTGATGTATTACGACACAAAAATGGATTGCCTAGATCTTTTTGGGCAGAGGTGTTAGTTTATGCAAGCCATCTAGTCAATAGGTTATTGTGTACTGCGATACAGGGGAAGACTCCTATGGAGCGATGGTCCAGTTCGGTGGCTAGTGACTATAAGTCACTTCGGATATTCGGGTGTCCTACTTATTATCATGTCAATGATGGAAAATTAAATCAGAGGGCGAGAAAAGCTATCTTTGTAGGATTTAGAGAATGTGTTAAAGGTTTCAAGTTATGAGATCTACAGGTTAAGAAGATAGTCATTAGCAGAGATGTCAAATTTGATGAGGCATACATGATGAGATCTTAAGTTCCTCGGTGAGTAGAGAAAGACCAGATTAGTGGGATATCACAGCATGTGAAGGATGATGTGACTCCACCCACTCCAGATAGCATTGTATCCATTGATGCTCCTACAGAGGTGACACTGGAAGGAGATGGGATGACAGATGAGCATTTAGAGGATATAGTAGATAGTGAGACTCAAGAGCATGGTCATGTTCAGGAGTCCATTACAGCAAATAGACCTAGAAGGGTGATTCGTCAGCTAACTAGATACAATGATGTTATGGTTGCATATGCTTTATTAATGGAGGTCGTTGATAACATGATTCCTTCTATATTCAGGGAGGCAGAGTCTAGCTCTGATTCAATCAGGTGGAGGGAAGCTATGGAGGAGGAGATGCTGTCTCTTCAGAAGAATGATACTTGGGAACTTGCAAAGCTACCTAAGGGAAAGAAAGCTATTGGTTGTAAATGGGTATATATGAAGAAAGAGGGATCTTCTATTGGGGATATTAGATACAAAACCAGATTGATTGCTAAGGTATATGCACAGCTTGAGGGCATTGATTACAACGAGGTATTTTCACCCAATGTGAAGCATTCGTCAATTCAAATTTTATTGGCATTGGTGGCACAATTAGATTTGGATTTGATCTAGATGGATGTTAAGACAGACTTTCTATATGGAGATTTAGATGAGGAGATCTACATGACACAACCCTTAGGATTCACAACTGCAGGAAAGGAAGATTTGGTGTGCAAGCCGAAGAAGTCTCTTTATGGTTTGAAGCAATCGTCGTGACAGTGGTACAAGAGATTCGACGGCTTCATGATTGGTCATGGATACACGAGGAGCTCATATGACCCATGTGTTTACATGCACAAGCTACATGATGATGAGTATATATATTTGTTATTATATATTGATGATATGCTTATTGCTTCCAGAAATTCTTCGGCTATTTGAAAGTTAAAAAAAGAGATGTCATCCGAGTTTGAGATGAAGGATCTTAGAGAAGCTAAGAAGATATCGGGTATGAAGATCGAGAAGGACAGGGTGAAGGAGAGATTGAAGCTTATACAGAGGAGTTACTTACAGAAGATGTTGAAGAAATCCAGCTTTGACGGTAATGCAAAAGCAGTTAGCACTCCATTGGCTCTCCACTTCAAGCTTTTAGTTTTAATGTCACTTATTTCAGTTAAGTACAGTGATTATATGTCAAAGGTTCCATATGCTAGTACGGTGGGTAGCTTAATGTATACGATAGCGTGTATGAGGCCAGATCTGTCACCGGCCGTGAGCATGATATCAAGGTACATGCACGATCCCGGGAATGGTCATTGGGAGGCCGTGAAGTGGATTCTATAATATGTTAAAGGCACCGTGAATGTTGGTTTGATTTTTCAGAAGAATGGGCAGGATTGTATTGGCTATGTAGATTCTGATTATGCGGGGTATCTTGACAAGCGTCGGTCTACTTCAGGATATATGTTTATATTGATAGGAGCACCGGTATGTTGGAGAGGTAAACTCTAGTCTACAGTGGTTCTCTTTACTACATAGGTGGAGTATATGGCGGTGACTGAAGCTGTAAATGAGGCTTTGTGGTTGCATGAATTGTTAGAGGAATTGGGGATTGCACAGGAGACCCTTCGAGTATATTATGATAGCATGTCGATTATCTATTTGGCAAAGAATCAGGTTTATCATGTACGCAGGAAGCATATTTATGCCAGATTCCACTTTGTTCGTGATGATTTGGATGATGAAGACGTCATATTGGAGAAGATCCACACGAAGGACAACCCTGTGAATAAATTGACCAAAGTTATTTTCAGGTGTGAAATTTGGTCATTGTTTGAAACTATTAAACATTCTTCAATGTTGAGGGCCTTTGGAGACCATTTGGGTGAACTACATTTGGCTTGATTCATTAGGCAAGAGGATACGTAGGCAGTCTTTTTGATACAGCCGCGTTGGATTTGTTGATTTTGATGGGGGGAGATTTTTTAAGCTCTCGTTTGGGTTCCCGACTTATTGTGGATTGAGTCCGTTGTCATGAGTTGATTCCACTTTGTACTGGATGCAACAAGTGGGATATTTGGATGTTTTGGTGTCGGCTCAGTTTTGGGAGAAATTTCACTGAGGTGGAGATTTATAGAAGTGACGAGCATGGCGAAGAACAGCTCAGGAAACAAGCAGGAAACTGTCAGGCAGCTTGTCGGTCGACCGCGAGTCAGCTGTGGTTGACCGAAAACGTGCACAAAGTCTGAACTGAGTTCTGGAGATGAGACAGTCGACCACCGTGGTCGACCATGACAACCCTGTAATCGATTTCTTCTCTGGAATCTATTTCAGTCTACTGTGGCGGTCGCCCGGAGCAAACCTTGTAACTTTCTAGGTTCTGTCGATTGTTGGGCGGTCAACCACAGTGATTTTGGCGGTCGACCGCCAGTCAGTTTTGCAGTTGAGTGTTAGGTTTTAACCCGTTTTATTTATTGTTGGTATATAACCCTAAATCTGATTAATTAGGGTCAAGCAATGACGATTTGAGTAGACTTTTGAGAGAGTATTGTGCAACCTTTGTGGGAGGACTTGAGAGAGATCTAGAGAGCTTTGTTTGAGGGTATTTGGTGAGATTTGTAACCCTATTTGTAATTCTCTTCATCTCTAATAATAAGAACTCCTCCTCCGTGCCCCGTGGACGTAGGCAACTTGCCGAACCACATAAATTGGTTTGTCTTATTGTGATTGTGTTTTGGTTGTGATCTTTCTCGTTCTTGTTCGTGTACTATTTTACTTTCGAGTTCCGCTGCACACAACACATTGTGCCCCTAAGCCGAATAATATTGGACTTGTACCCACTACAAGACTTACTTTCTTCTAGAAAAATAGGCTAAAAACATGACGAGTCAAACTTTGCAAGCATATTTGAAAATAAGAACAACTACTTGGGGGAAAAATGCATGACAAAAACAATTGAAATGTTTAATCTAGGTTGCAATTAAAAAGTTATCCGCTCCTTAAAATATGAAAGTTTTACCTTATAAATGTGTATATATGTTATCTCACATGGCCTTTAGAAGTGAAAAAGAATTACATCAACTCAAAAGGTGCCGCCCTAAGATTTTTCAATCTAATATGTATATACCTTTATATGACTATATAAATAATTCAAAGTTCCTCTAGCTTTTCAACTGAACTCAAGCTAATGTTGTAGGCATCTAAAATTGCCTATAAGTTCCCACACGAAACTCGAAGCAAAGAGTGGACGAATCGAGAAGGTTCACATCAACCAGCTCGCACGCATCAATCAGCTCACGTGCGTCGGTCAACACGCACGCGTCAATCAGATCGCGTGCGTCAACCAACACGCGTGCATCAATCAGCATGCGCGCATCAATCAGTTTGTGCGCATCAGTCAATATGCGCACGTCAATCAATTCGTGCGCGTTCGACGCAGTCCCGTAACGAAACGTACAAGTCGGTGAATCGACCAAATTAACAAAAAGTACAAGTCCCGGAAAGAAACGCGTCGCGTACAACAAGTCGGCGAATCGACCAAAAGAGAAAGGATTTCAGCAGAGGCGACGGACCCGCGCCGTGCGGATGGATCAGACCGACCCGCGCAAGCGCGGGTCAGACCCTACTGACCCGCGCCCCCCGCGAGTCAGCAGTATCCGTCGCGCTGTTTCAACCCCTGGACGCGTTTTCGACGATTTTAAAGCAGTTTTCGCAAGATTTATCAGTTTCAGGGGTTCCCCACCGACTTGATATCATCAACAAATGTGGTTAGACTGTGGTTAGACTGTTATTAACTGAAGATAAGGACAAATCACTCATTCTCATCCAAATAACCACGCCCGAGGCCTATAAATATGAGCACAAGGCCTCCATTTTGCAGATCTAGAACTTTATCAAGAGGACGGGGTGCTGCTGGATTGAAGAGTCAAGGAGTACGAAATTTTAGCAAAGGCCAACGAGATCCCGGCGAACTTCAGCACAAAGGAGAAGTCATTCGAAGGATCCGGAGCCCCATACGTCCGTTCCTTAAGATTAGGCTTTGTCTTAATCTCGAGAAGAGCTACTGATTTCACTTAGTCGATTTCAGCACTTCAAGCAAATACCCCCTTGGTTAGGTAGGAGCTCCTTCAATTTTCTGTCAACCGGATTCGATTCGCGGTCGTCCACGGATAAACCCCGGCACCGGTAAAGAACCCACGCAAGCAAGAGTCGATAAACGGATTTTGTGTTTATTTTCAAGAGAGAGTGGAACCTGGGAAAAAAAATCTTCCCCGGTCCAGGGCAGCGGCGATATTTTTGTTATTTAAATTCATTTGTAAACGACTAAAGTTTTAATGAAATCAATGATGAAGAAGACTTTCAGTGAAAACAAATGTATGCAGACCTATATGACTACATGATAATCAAAGTTTCTCTGGCTTCTTAATTGAACCCAAGCAAACAGGACTTGTTGTAAAACTAATAAAATAGAGTAGAGAAAGTAGACAAGAAGTAAAAAAAATTATTTCCTCAATTTCTCATTACAAAGTGAGGTAGAAATACTTCTATTTATATACAAACTAAGAAGATGATACATGAATCATATTGATTACTCATAGAGAATATCAAGGGGTAATACATGTATCAATCTCTTTGGGAAACTAAATGAACATCCACATCATTTAATTGTTTCATAATACTCCCCCTTGGATGTCCAACATTACATAAAGAATATGCCTCGTCCAGCTCGCACGCGTCAATCAGCTCACGTGCGTCGGTCAACACGCACGCGTCAATCAGATCGCGTGCGTCAACCAACACGCGTGCATCAATCAGCATGCGCGCATCAATCAGTTTGTGCGCATCAGTCAATATGCGCACGTCAATCAATTCGTGCGCGTTCGACGCAGTCCCGTAACGAAACGTACAAGTCGGTGAATCGACCAAATTAACAAAAAGTACAAGTCCCGGAAAGAAACGCGTCGCGTACAACAAGTCGGCGAATCGACCAAAAGAGAAAGGATTTCAGCAGAGGCGACGGACCCGCGCCGTGCGGATGGATCAGACCGACCCGCGCAAGCGCGGGTCAGACCCTACTGACCCGCGCCCCCCGCGAGTCAGCAGTATCCGTCGCGCTGTTTCAACCCCTGGACGCGTTTTCGACGATTTTAAAGCAGTTTTCGCAAGATTTATCAGTTTCAGGGGTTCCCCACCGACTTGATATCATCAACAAATGTGGTTAGACTGTGGTTAGACTGTTATTAACTGAAGATAAGGACAAATCACTCATTCTCATCCAAATAACCACGCCCGAGGCCTATAAATATGAGCACAAGGCCTCCATTTTGCAGATCTAGAACTTTATCAAGAGGACGGGGTGCTGCTGGATTGAAGAGTCAAGGAGTACGAAATTTTAGCAAAGGCCAACGAGATCCCGGCGAACTTCAGCACAAAGGAGAAGTCATTCGAAGGATCCGGAGCCCCATACGTCCGTTCCTTAAGATTAGGCTTTGTCTTAATCTCGAGAAGAGCTACTGATTTCACTTAGTCGATTTCAGCACTTCAAGCAAATACCCCCTTGGTTAGGTAGGAGCTCCTTCAATTTTCTGTCAACCGGATTCGATTCGCGGTCGTCCACGGATAA
Source organism: Asparagus officinalis (assembly GCF_001876935.1). NCBI lineage: Eukaryota > Viridiplantae > Streptophyta > Magnoliopsida > Asparagales > Asparagaceae > Asparagus > Asparagus officinalis. The sequence continues at coordinate 15,003,146 of NC_033797.1, forward strand.
ACCCCGGCACCGGTAAAGAACCCACGCAAGCAAGAGTCGATAAACGGATTTTGTGTTTATTTTCAAGAGAGAGTGGAACCTGGGAAAAAAAATCTTCCCCGGTCCAGGGCAGCGGCGATATTTTTGTTATTTAAATTCATTTGTAAACGACTAAAGTTTTAATGAAATCAATGATGAAGAAGACTTTCAGTGAAAACAAATGTATGCAGACCTATATGACTACATGATAATCAAAGTTTCTCTGGCTTCTTAATTGAACCCAAGCAAACAGGACTTGTTGTAAAACTAATAAAATAGAGTAGAGAAAGTAGACAAGAAGTAAAAAAAATTATTTCCTCAATTTCTCATTACAAAGTGAGGTAGAAATACTTCTATTTATATACAAACTAAGAAGATGATACATGAATCATATTGATTACTCATAGAGAATATCAAGGGGTAATACATGTATCAATCTCTTTGGAAAACTAAATGAACATCCACATCATTTAATTGTTTCATAATACTCCCCCTTGGATGTCCAACATTACATAAAGAATATGCCTCGTTAAAATCTTACTAGAAAAAAAACCCAGTGAGAAAAAAACCCTAGTGAAGGAAAAAGAGTACACTATTCTTGTGTATTAGTTTTCTCCCTTGATTCAAATATCATTTGAGATATTTTAACCGACGCATTCCAATATTTTTTACCAATTTCTCAAAAATTACAGTCGGCAATGCCTTTGTGAATAAATCTGTCAGATTATCACTCGATCGGATTTGTTGCACAATGATTTCACCAATTTTTTGTAAATCATGTGTAAAGAAGAATTTTGGTGAAATGTGTTTTGTTCTATCTCCTTTAATATATCCTCCTTTTAATTGAGCTATACAAGCTGCATTGTCTTCAAACAAAATAGTCAGAGGATTTTTATTTTCAGGAGACAATCCACTATTCTTCCAGATATAGTGGATCATTGATCTTAGCCAAATACATTCTCGACTGGCTTCATTGAATTACTATTATTTCAGCATGATTCGAAGAGGTGGTAGCAATTGATTGCTTCATAGATCACCATGAAATAGCAGTGTCACCACATGTAAATAAATAACCAGTTTGAGATCTTACTTTATGTGGGTCAGATAAATACCTAACATCAGCATATCCAAGCAATTCAGGTCGAGAATTATAAGAATAAAATAAGCCAAGATCAATTGTTTCTTGGAGATAGCGAAAACTATGCTTTATACCGTTCCAATATCGTTTTGTAGGAGATAAACTAAATCTTGCTAATAAATTCATAGAAAATAATATAACTGGTCTTGTACAATTAGCAAGATACATTAGTGTACCTATTACACTAAGATATGGTATTTCAGGACCAAAAATCTCTTCATCTTCCTCTTTTGGTCTAAAAGGATCCTTAGCAGAATCAAGTGACCTGACGACCATTGGGGTACTTAATGGATGTGTTTTATCCATGTAGAATCACTTTAATACCTTCTGAGTATAAGCAGCTTGGTGAACCAAAATCTCATTTTCTAAATGCTCAATTTGTAAACCAAGGTAAAATTTGGTTTTCCCAAAATCTTTGATCTCAAATTCTTTCTTCAAATATTCAATCGCCTTTTTGAGCTCTTCAGGAGTTCCAATCAGATTAAGGTCATCAACATATACAGCAATGATCACAAAATTTGACCCATTCCTTATTATGAAAACATATGGACATATAGGATAATTTGTATAATCTTCTTTGACTAAACATTCACTAAGACAGTTATATCACATTCGTCCAGATTGCTTGAGTCCATACAAAGATTTTTACAACTTAATGGAGTACATTTATCTAGGATTTGATTTACATGCTTCAGGCATGCTAAATCCTTCAGGGATTTTCATATAGATATCATTATCTAATGTTCCATATAAATAAGCAGTGACTACGTCTATCAGACGCATATCAAGTTTTTCATGTATCGCTGAACTCACAAGATATCTAAATGTAATTCCATCCATTACTGGAGAATATGTCTGATCATAATCAAATCCTGCTCTTTGTGAAAATCCTTGGGCTACAAGTCTTGCTTTATATCTCACAATTTTATTTTTCTCATTTCTTTTCCTCACAAATACTCATTTATATCCTATTGGCTTTACACCTTCAGGTATTTGGACTATAAATCCAAAAACTTTTTGTTTAGCCAGTGAATCTAATTCAGATTGGACCGCATCTTTCTATTTTGACCAGTCATTTCTCTGTCGACATTCATCAATCGATCTGGGTTCATGATCCTTGTCTTCTTCCATAATATTAAGTTCTACATCATATGCAAATGCATTATCGACAATTACTTCTCTTCGGTTCCAACTCTTTCTCATAATGACAACATTTATTGAATTTTCTATAGTTTCATTCTCTTCAGGAGTTGGCTCTTCAGAGGTGACCTTTTCAGGAGGTTAAATTTTGTCATTAGCAATATTTCAATCATTCAATCATTTTTTCTTTCGAGGATTCTTATCTTTGGAACCAAGAGGTCTACCACGCTTCAGGCGTGCTTTAGATTCGTTAGCACTTTTAATTTGTCCTTCTGGGATATCAATTTTAATTGGAGCATTTTCTACTGTAATATGCGATTTAGTAATTCTTCTAGAATCACTAAAAGCATCCGGTAATTGCCTTGCAACTTTTTTGTAAATGTATAATCCTTTGAACTTCTAGTTCATATTCTTTTGTACGAGGATCAAGAAAGTCTAATGATATTTTCCAAGTAATTTTCTTTTTCATTTGATCTTTACCTCCCCCTAATGTCGAGAAATGTGATTCATCAAAATGATAGTCTGCAAATCTTACAGTAAATAAGTCACTTGTTAATGGTTCAACATATTTAATTATAGAGGGTGATTCATACCCGACATATATCCCCAATCTTCTTTAAGGGCCCATTTTAGTACGTTGAGGCGGTGCAATAGGAACATATACCACACAACTAAAAATGATTAAATAAGAAATATTGGGCTCGTGGCCAAGAACTAATTGTAAGGGAGAATAAGTATGATAACTTGTCGGCCTAATTCTCACAAGTGTTGTTGCATGTAATATAACATGTCCCCAAACAAATAGAGGAAGTTTAGACATCATTAACAATGGTCTTGCAATTAATTGAAGCCATTTAATAAATGATTCGGCTAGACCATTTTATGTATGAACATGAGCTACAGGATGTTCAACACTTATTCCAATTGATATGCAATAATCATCAAAAGCATGTGATGAATATTCACCAGCATTATCTAAATGAATTTTCTTAATGGGATAATCAGGAAATTGTGCTCGTAATTTAATTATCTGAGCAAGCAATCTCGCAAACGCCAGGTTGCGACTGATAATCAGGAAATTGTGCTCGTAATTTAATTATCTGAGCAAGCAATCTCGCAAACGCCAGGTTGCGACTAGATAATAAACATACATGTGACCATCTTGTTGATGCATCAATTAGCACCATAAAATATCTACATGGTCCACATGGTTGATCTACACGCCCACATATATCACCATGAATTCGTTTTAGAAATGCAGGGGATTCAGTTCCCACTTTTGTTGGTGATGGTCTAACAATTAACTTCCCTTGGGAGCAAGCAACACATGAGAATTCATTAGAATTTAGTATTTTTTGATTTTTTAATAAATGGCCATGTGAATTTGTAATTATTCGCCTCATCAGTATAGAACCAGGATGTCCAAGGCGATCATGCTAAATCATAAAATCATCGGGATTAGTAGACTTCTGGTCTATAAGGTGATAAATTTCAGCTGCACTTATTTTTGTATAATATAAACCAAAAGATAGAGAAGACAGCTTTTCTAGTACACATTTCTTTTCAGAAATGGTATTTGTAATCAATAAGTATTCACCATTTGTCTCATTCATTGTCTAGATATGATATCTATTTCGGCGGATATCTTTAAAACTTAGCAAATTTCTTTGAGATTTTATCGAGAGTAGTGTATTATTTATGACAATTTTAGTTCATTCGGGGAGAAATATAGTGGTTCTTCCGGAGCCATCAATCAATTTAGCACTACCACTTATTGTGTTAACATTTGTTTTTTCTATTTCCAAATAAGAAAAATACTTTATATTTTTAAGTATAGTGTGTGTAGTAGCACTATCAATGAGACAAATATTATCATCACAATTGTTTGATCCCAAATATTTGGCATCAATTTCTTCTTCAGGAAGAAATGACAAAGAAAATTATAAACAAAAGTAAATATCAATAAAGTCCATAAATTATAAAATTTATAAAAAAATTACATAAAAGATGTGAAAATAACAAAATTCAAAATGCCGGGTATTTGTCATGAGATCATTTCACAACTTCAGGTTGCTCAAGGAAATCAGCTGCATCGAGGCGTGTGATATCATCAAGATCATCATAAACATTGTTTTGATCAATGAAATTTGTCTCGCCATTTTTGCCTTTCCCTTTTTAATGATGCCTGATAGAGATCAACAAGATGTTTTAACGTACGACAGGTACAGGACCAATGACATTCTATTCCACACCGATAGCATATTTCCTCATAATGTTTCTTTTCTATACTTTTCTTATCATTATTGTCCCACTTCTGGGAGTTGTTTTGTCTTTTGCCATGGTTATGATCATTGTGATTATAAGGCACATATTTTCCACGACCTCGTCCACTACACCGGCTACGTCCTCGGCCTCTTCCACGGCCATGTCCATGCCCACAACGATGATTTTGAGATTGAGTTGTATTCGTTTCAGGGAATGTGCTAGCACCATTAGGTCGTGATTCATGATTTTTTAATAATAATTTATTATTTTGTTCAACCAAAAGGAGGCATGAAATCAATTCAGAGTATTTCTTAAGTATTTCTTAAATCCTCTCTCTCGATATTGCTGTTGAAGGAGCATATTCGAGGCATGAAAGGTGGAGAATGCTTTTTTCTAACATATCATCATCAGTGACATTTTCTTCACACAATTGCAATTGAAAGGTAATTTTATACATTGCAGAATTGTACTCACTGATTGATTTAAAATCTTGTAGCCTTAAGTGAAGCTAATTATACCGTGCTTTTGGGAGCACGACCAACTTCAGGTGGTCAAACCTCTCCTTCAAATTATTCCACATAGTAAGTGGTTTTTCACAGTTAAATATTCAGTTTTTAACCTTTCATCCAAATGATGGCGAAGGAAAATCATAGCTTTGGCACGACATTGATTTGATGTCTCATTTTCTTCCACAATAGTATTTTCAAGACCCATTGCGACAAGATGTATTTCAACATCTAACATCCAAGATAAGTAGTTCTTTTCAAAAATATCAATAGGCATAAATTCTTATTTTGTAAGGTTAGTCATAGTAAAAAATGAATTGAATTGCAAAGAGAAATTTTACCTCAAAGGTTTACCTAAAATATGAACATGTGCCAAACGATGAATCTAATGGACTTGAAATGGATTGTTTCAATGGTAGAGTCTCGTGCTGATAACGTGTTGTAAAACTAATAAAGTAGAGTAGAGAAAGTAGACAAGAAGTAGAAAGAATTTTATTTCAGAGTAGAGAAAGTAGACAAGAAGTAGAAAGAATTTTATTTCCTCAATTTCTCATTGCAAAGTGAGGTAGGAATATCTCTATTTATATACAAACTAAGATGATGATACATGAATCATATTGATTACTCATAGAGAATATCAAGGGGTAATACATGTATCAATCTCTTTGGGAAACTAAATGGACATCCACATCATTTTAATTGTTTCATAACAGGACCCATTTTTATGATTTTCTTTGGACGTGTTAACATGCTGTTTTTCGAAAAAATTCCTTTGAAATATTATATTTTATAGGCTTTGTCAATATTAATCCCTTAAATTTTTATTAGCTTATCGTCAACTTATTGAAATTGCTATTAGATTCCGCAATTCCTATATACTGCTGTACCACTTGTCATCAGAGGGATTTACTTGAAACAACTTATAGGATTTGAGACACTTTATAACAATTTGCGCTATTCTATTTGTTAATTCACGAAATATATGATCACATTATACTATTCCACTTGTGATTTCATGAAATATATATCAACATGTTGTTGTTCTAAGTGTAAAGAGGAGGTATCAAGGTTTATTTGAGAGAGCTTTTGAATTTTCTTAATTTGTTGGCATAATTAGATTAAGTAATACTGGAGCCTATGTATCATCAAAGATATGGAGGATAGTTTTTTTTAAATCAACAAAATAGAAGATAATTTAATTGGTTTTATTTTAACTAGTCCATGACATGAAACCTCTAAGGTAAACAATAGGAAAAGAATAGGCTGACTTTTGGACGTTTTTTCTTCTATTGGACGTTTTTTCTTCTAAAAAGAATAGGAAAAGAATAGGCTGACTGTTTTTTAAGAGACAGATGTCAAATCAAACTTTGCAAGTAGTTTTGAAAATAAGAACCACTACATGAAAAAGAAATGCACGATAAAAACAAATAAAACATTTAACGTAGGTTGCAATTAAAAAGTTATTCACTCTCTAAAATATAAAAAACAAATAAAAAAGTTCGACCTTAAAAAGAACAAATTTTTTAAACAGACCCATTCCAACTTTTTATTTTCAAAACCGACTCTTTTTTTTTTATTTATCAAAACCGACCCGATTTTGTGATTAGCAGACTAATCACCTTCCTAAATAGTCGGGGTTGGCAACCCCGACTATTTAGGACATTAATTTTTAGGGTTTAATGCTTCTAATTAGGGTTTAACACCGTCCTAAATAGTCGGGGTTGCCAACCCCGACTATTTAGGAAGGTGATTAATCTGCTAATCATAAAATCGGGTCGGTTTTGGTAAATAAAAAAAAAAAGAGTCGGTTTTGAAAATTAAAAATTGAAATGGGTCTGTTTAAAAAATTTGTTCCCTTAAAAACGTGTACATCTATTTAAGGAAATATATCTATTCCAAAAGCTAGATATTTTTGCCCCCCAAAACTCAAAATCTTTCTTCGACCCAAGCTCGAGCATTTCTACTTCTTCCCTCCTCTCTCTCTCTCTCTCTCTCTCTCTCTTCCCCCGCTCGCCCTAAAATCCCAAAAATCATACACAGATCACAAAAGAATTAACCCCAAAATGACAGGTCTTCTCTCCTTCAACGCTCGCCCCCCTCTCCTCTCTCCCTTCCCTTTTCGCTCTAAACCCTCAAACCCTCTTCTCCCCTCAAATTTCTCCCGAAAACGGGCCGGATTCTTGGTGGCGAGATCGGGCTACGGCCCGCACCTCGCAGATCTCGGGAGCGCAGCCCAGGAGATAATTGAGCGGGCCGAGGGTTTCATTTACACTGTGGCTGACGCTGCAGTTTCTTCTGCCGTTGATCCTGCTCTCGTCACTGAGGATTCGAAGAAGAGCAGCGATTGGTTCTCGGGGATTACTAATTATATGGAGACCGTTCTTAAGGTCAGTGGTATTTTGGACTGTTATGCTTTCAAATTCACTAAGTTCAAGGTTGGGTCTGAGATTATTTCGATGAGAATAAAGCATGTGCGAAGAAAAGTTCTTAGCTTGGAATTTTAGTCAGTACCTTGACCGTAATGAATCAATCTTAAGCGAGAGGCGAGCAAGAGAGTTGGAAGGAGAAAGCATACGATATTTTCTATATGTGCTGAGGATTGTAAATTGAAGAAAGAGAGGGAGCATATTTTCTACTCAAGATATCTATCTTCCACGTGCTCCACATTTTGAATGTCAAGCCTATTAATGACATGCTGCAATTGAACTTTACAGATGCGATCACGTGTTCGATAATTGCGTTGACATTTCCATCAAGTAGAGCATAATCATAAATGTTCACCTTTCTATTGTTCTAAGTTTTACGGTATCAGATTTAACTTCTCTCAGTATTGTCAAGCAATGATGCTTTGTTGCTAGGTTTATCATTCATGACTCAATTAGCTTTTGAGGAATATATATGAGACTTAAGAACCTATCTTATATAGCGCCGACTCTGTACTTTTTCCCTACTAGATCTTGGTTCGTGAGAATTCGGTGCTTTATACTCAAGACCCTATTATTTCTTTAGTAATCAATAATGAAAAATCTAATATCAGACAGTATTTGAGTTTCGAAGGTAAAAAGGCGACAATTCAATTTATCAGTGATTTAAAGTTTTCACTTAGCATATATGTTTTCGTTTTTTTTAAACAAACA
>NC_033797.1:15011359-15021359 GCF_001876935.1 Asparagus officinalis
TTCCCCCTTTTTCTTACCTGTACCTGATTTCTCTAATACAGGTTCTAAAGGATGGACTTTCAGCTTTGCATGTTCCATATGCTTATGGGTTTGCAATCATTCTCCTCACTGTTATTGTAAAGGCAGCCACATTTCCTTTGACGAAGAAGCAGGTCCTCTCTAGCTTCTGTTTATATTATGGATTCACTATGGCTATGCTTTTAATTTTTTTTTCCTTTCGTGCTAATAAGTAAAAGATTCCAGAATGGTTTCAACTTTAGGCTGCTGGCTTATATCTTTATACTCTGGTAGCTGCTCTTTCTTCTGCAACCAAACTTATCTAGCTATGACCTTAGCAACCTACCTTTAAAACTATTAAAACTATGTGATTATGATACGTACATGCATTGGCTACGCAAGCCCCAAGGTTGCTATTACTTGTAGATACTCAGACACACAATGAATGTTTAATGATCCTGTTAACTTTACTATCAAGCTTTAAGTGATTTTATGGGTTAAGTCCCTTGTTGATGATCTTTTGAATGACTAGTGCTTGCAACACTCTTATGTGCAGATGGTTCTGTGCGAATAATATCTCGGCAATATAACTTTACTATCAATATGTTTGTTTATTAGTTCAGTGTGACATGTCTGCGCAATAAATAACCTTCATTACATGGAAGGGCAGTTTTGCTTGCACTTTCAACTTAGGTAAACATTCACATTATCTCTCTACGTTTGTAGAGGTTTTGGTGGAGTTTCTATGAGAGTTTTCATAGATGAGTGTCCTGTCTTCAGTCATGCATCTAGTATGAGTGGAGACAGCAGCTTCTAGGTGTAGATTTAGTGCTAGTGCGTTAGAAAGAATTAAAAGAACAAGAACTAAGCCTAGTTGGGTTGTCTCTTGATTAGTCATGCATCTAGTATGACATAGTGGACTTAGCAATTTCTTTGTTTACAAGTGTGTGCTGTGCGTTAAAATTGATTACAACGACAACAACAAAACCTTTGTTCTGAGTCTTTGGTATCTACTATGGGAAACCCCTTTTATCATTCAACTCCATCAAGGTCCATCTCTTTGGTAAACCAAGCATGACCATGTTCTTTTACTGCCCTAATTAATTGATGGAGTAATCTGGAGCTCTTTTTTTATTGCCGAATAGGTGTGTGGAGAAACCATTGAATGAGTACCTATCTAGGTGTATGCGAATAAACTATTTTTTTGTTCAGCTTCTCCAGAGTGTTTCTCATTAGCTAGTTGTTGAAGCTCTAGGAAGTGTATACTGCTGTTTTTTGGGACCTTGTTGAAGCAGTTTTGATGTTTTGAGTGCTTTGGGTCCTACGGATACTCCACCGAGATTTTCTTCTTCTTTCAATTCTTTTCTAACCTGTACAGACCACATGAGGTATATGCTTTTATGTATTGTGTAAACTTTATGCCTAAGGCCAACAAACTGTTAGCTTTATCGTAGCTAGCTGTGTTTATACTTTGTTATAATACAACTCGTTTAGAATTATAGAGCTTGTTTCTTGTAGTTTATAATACTTTATTATGTCTGCAGTTGTTTAAATAAATTTGCAAGAGTTAGAGCATGTTTGGGAACTTTGGATTATAATCCACTTGGTAATCCAGATATGGATTATTATCCAAGTGGATTATAATCTAGATTGTCTGGTAAATTTGGTGGTGTATAATTCATTGCCAATAGTAGAGTGTTTGGCAAATGGGTGGATTGTAATCCATCACTGTTGTCAAAATGACAAAAAAGGACATGGAGTTCGTGGTTAGATATTAAACGAGGCCTTGAAAATTTGAAATCATAAGGTGTATAGTTGTCTTTTACTTGGTCAAACCTTATGGTTTATAATCCACCAAAAAATAAGCTAGGGTACCCTAGTTTATTTTTAGTGGATTACAAACCAATATAAGCCACTTGCTAAACATCTCAAAGTGGCTTATAAGCCATTTTGACTATTTACCAAACATGTCCTTAATCTTCAATGATTTTTTCGTTCTAGTGACTACAGATCCAAAATACAAAGATATGCAAATCTGAAAATCCTCATTTGTAATTGGTGATTTGTTTATCCTTTTAAACTTTTATGTTATTCTCCTAATATATGTCCTTCTATAGGTTGAGTCAGCAATGGCGATGCGATCTTTACAACCACAGGTGAAGGCAATCCAAAAACGTTATGCTGGTGATCAGGTGGGTATTTGTATATCATATGCCCTATAAAGTTCCAAATGAATGTTCTGATGCATTTAGTTATGTCATAACTATATAGATATAATTATGCTTCCATGTTATAACATTACAGCAATTATTTTAATAAGCTAAGCAACCATGCGTGTGTCTCCATTTTAACTCTGTATATTTCTTCCAATGGGAAGCTAGCTCGATTTAGAAGGGATGTCATGAATACCCAGGTGAACTTCGGTTTCATAGACAAGTAATAACGCTAAACTGCTCTTAAAGGGGTATATTTTTCCTGGTTTAGTTTATATTTTTAATATCTCCAAGGGCAAGTGTCAGAATATTTGAAGATAAATTAACCTTTTGTTTCCAATTGACTTTACATAAAAGTTATTCCTAAATATGATGGAGCAATTAATTTTTTCAAAATTTTTAAGAGCTGAATTTTATGTTTAAATGGTTAGCATTTCATACAACAGTCTTTTAGTATTTAATACCTCTGTACTAAAAAAAAATCCTTGATGATAATGTTTTTCTATCTAAAGTCTTATGACATTTGGTATGATTTAGTAAGTTTGCTCCTGGGCCTTTTCATGTGCTCCTGTCTTGAATTTACGTGTGTTCATATAGGGTAAACTGCCTAATAATAGAAACAAGGCCAAATTCTTTCGGCTCCTGTCGGTGAGCTGTATCTATTGTCTTTGCTTGACATCATATCTATTTATAGTATAGTGAGTGCAAACTTATTGATGTATTGGTATCATTTTTTATAATAGTACTACATTGAGAATAAACTTCATGTTCAATTATTGTGAAATATACTTGCAGGAAAGGATACAACTTGAAACAGCTCGGCTTTATAAATTGGCTGGTGTAAACCCTCTAGCAGGTTATTTATATATTTACCAAATTACTTCATTATGATTCCTTATTATGGATGTGTTTCACTTATTTTCTAAGAAGTTAGTATACTGACAAGTAAGTTTTGGCATTATATTACTTAATGTTGACTCGACCTTTCTTCATTTATAAAACCTTATGGATGCAAAGCTCAAAAAGAAACTTTGAAAAATTATTTTCAAACCAAAAGGATCAACATATATGTTAATCTAGCATCTGCAAGGAGACAGGGTTGAGACCAAAATGCTCGAAAAGGGAAATGAAAATTTGGTTTTAGCCAGTACCAAAAAATTATATGAGGACTTAATCAACTATTTGTGGGCTACTGATACCGTGGTTAATGTAACATTGTAACACATTTCAATTTAGAGAAGTGAAACGGGGAGCGTGTGGAACGGACACATATTAGAATGAGGGGATACTTGTAATAGATGCTACCATGTGTTCCTAACACTCTTTAGGATGTGTATGCCGGCCCATGTTGAAATGCATGCATGCACACACGTTTGCGCACCCACACGCACGACATGTACAAGCACTCACACATCCGTCCATGCGCAGACGTCCATACATGCTCGTGCCTGGTGCACAGACATGCGCACATACATATACACACAGAGAGAGAGAGAGGGAGAGAGAGGGAGGGAGGGATAGGAGATACATGTATTTATGTATGTAGGTATGCATGTAAACATACACAATTGGAGATGTACTCATTACTCCATTAGATGCACTATAATTTTCTACATCCAATGGGATTCTTGAGGGAAAAAAATCTAGGTGTATAAGGAAAATTTCATTATAAAAAACATTCATATGCATAGAGACATACTTTAAAACTGCTTTTTAGCAATATAATTTTGTCATGGCCTAGGTTCTTCAAACATCAAAAGCTGCGTTATTTTTCTCCATGCTTGTTTTAGGATGCGACATAGGGAAGTGAGGTTAGTTTGATATTGACTCCATATCTGTTTCCAGGTTGAATTATGGTTTTGGCGGATTTATTGTTGCTTCAGAATTAATATAAGAATAAAGTTTAGTGTAGGACTGAATAGGAACTTCATCTTAATCTATTATGGTGGATAAAGGACAGGGAAGGATGCTCGATTGTGATGTAAACAACTTTTGATCTAACATTTAATTAGATATATGGAGTTGGCTTCAAGATTTCCCCCCCATTTGTTAGGTTACTACCATAAAATATGAATTAGTTGATGCAAATGTTTAAAAGGTATTCTTGGATATATCTAAACTGTTAGAATTAGTTCTTGGGTTATCGGGTTAGGGCCCATTAACCCATTAGCCTATTACCTATATGTAACCCTATATATACCCATGGAGATGAATGAAATGGTCAAGCCATCTGATTTCTTAGTTTTAACAGGGACCTTATCAGTCGACTGATGACCTTATCAGTTGATTGGTCAGTCGACCAAAACAAAACATAAACTTTTTGTTATTCCAGACGTTTTCTTCAGTGGACTGAACATATTCATCAGTCGACTAATAACATTGTATCAGCTTGATTTGAATAGTAAAATTGATTTTTGATGTGTCTTTAAAAATAGTAAATAAATTCCAAAAAATATAAAACATTGGGAAATCATTGTAAACATGTAAATGAACGTGTTACAAATTTTTTTTTAGAATTGCACTTCTCAATAGTGAAAACTCATTATTTTTTAAATATGTCCAAAAATATGAAAACTAAACATACATGTTTTTGTTATTTGACATAAACACAATATTAAAACTTTTGTAAAATAATTTTATAGACTTAATGAATTGATATAAAATCGTCCTCGTCTTCATCGTCCTCAACGGTCGTCGCTACTTCACCTTATAGAACACCTCGTCGTCGCTGATCCAGATCTCCTTCGAAGCTTCTTCGAAGACCCGCTGCCGCCTCACCTCGTCGTCGCTGATCGCTGATCCAGATCCGCTCCTTCGAAAATATTTGGGCTTGGTTGACCTGCGGGTTCTTTTTTTGTTGTTATTTGGGCTTTTGTTAGTTGGCCCTTTCTGTTGTTGGGCATTGGGCTGAGTCTTGTATACGTTTGCTGAAAGAGATCTAAAAAAAAAAAGACAGTTTATTTCAAAAAAAAAACAGAGTTAATTTCAAAAAAAAAAAAAAAAAACCTTCGGGTTTTTAACCTTCGGGTTCCTCAAAACTAACCTTCGGGTTTTTAACCTTCGGGTTCCTCACATCTGACCTTCGGGTTATAACTCAGGTTCTGACCTTCAGGTTTCTACTTTATACAAGGAGACTATTATCCTCCTGATATCGTACTATCCTATTCTGTAACAATGACAGGATCTGCCATATCTTCTGCTACCACTACTACACCTACCTCTGCTGCTTCTCCTGTTACTACTTCTGCTCCCTCCACTATTCAGATTTCTCAAACTGAGTATGACCGGCTGTGTCAACTCGATCTCACTCAGAACAATTATTCTGCTACTCATGCATCCTCTTCCAGTATGGATGCCTACATTGCCTCTCCTCACAGACTATGGGTATTAGATTCTGACGCCTCTTCTCATATGACGGGTCTTAAGGACCACTTTGTTTCCTTCAACCTTTCTGATAAGTTTCCATTGGTCCGGATCGCTGATGGGACATACTCTCCCGTTCTTGGTGATGAAGAAGTTCATGCTACTTCATCTCTTACTCTTACTGATGTTTTATATCTTCCCAAATTTCCTGTTAGTTTACTGTCCATCAGTCAATTCACAAAACACAACTGCAAAGTCACTTTTTTCCCTTCTCATTGTGTTTTTTAGGACCTAGCAACTGGAATGACGATTGGTTCGGGGCATGAGAGAGGAGGCATATACTATTTGGATGACAATATGTCTGCTACTGGTCTTATTGCAGATAAGTCTGATAATCCTTTATTATGGCATCAACGTCTTGGTCATCCCTCATTATCAAAGCTTAGGTCTGTCATTTCTATCAAGTCTTCTATTTTTTCTTTAGGTTGTGAGTCTTGTGAACTGGGTAAGCACCATCGTGCTACTTATCCGAGTCGTATTGATAAACGCAGCAGTTCTGCATTCGAGTTAGTCCATTCTGATGTTTGGGGTCCATGTCGTATTCCTTCCGTGAACGGTTACAGATATTTTCTTGTCTTTATTGATGACTTATCTCGCATGACTTGGCTTTATCTTTTAAAAGAGAGATCTGAGGTTTCCACCGTTTTCGAATTATTTTACAAAGAAATCAAAAACCAATTTTCTACCTCTATTCGTATCCTTCGTACCGATAATGCTTTGGAATACATGAAACATGACTTATCTCGTTTTTGTGCAAATATTGGTATTATCCACCAAACATCATGTTCTCACACTTCACAACAAAATGGAGTTGCTGAAAGGAAGCATAGACATATTTTAGACGTTGCTAGAACCCTGATGGTACATATGAATGTACCAAAGTATTTGTGGTCTGATGCAGTCCTCAGTGCATGTTTCCTGATCAATAGGATGCCCTCTCCTGTTCTTAATGGTAAAATATCATTCACCTGCCTTTATCCTGACAAAAAACCTTTTCCTGTGGTTCCTCGAGTTTTTGGCTGTACTTGCTTTGTTTAGGATTTGTCTCCTGGATTGGATAAACTGTCCCCACGGTCTATTAAGTGTGTCTTTGTAGGCTACTCGCGTACGCAAAAAGGGTATCGATGTTATAATCCATCCACCAGGAAATATTTTGTGTTCGATGTAACCTTCTTTGAGTCGATTCCATACTTCTTCTTGACTGGTTCACCCCCAACTGTCAGTCCATCTGTGCCTCTTCTGTCTATTGCTCCTACTGCTATTCCACTACCTGCTTCGGTTCCTTCTGCTAATGGATCTTCTCCAGGACTACAAAATGCTTCCACTATGCCATCTGCACCACCACCACTACTGACGTATTAGCGTCGTTCAAAAGTTCCTGTCCCTCTCTCTGCTCCAGCCGAACAGTCATCTCCCGTTGCCGGTCTGCCTCCTTCCACTCCTTCTGATCTAGATATTCCAATTGCTCATCGAAAAGGTAAACGGTCTTGCACTAATCATCCTATATCTGATTTTGTTTCATATGACCGTCTTACTCCATCTTCTCGTCAGTTTGCTTTGTCCTTGTCCTCTATATCTCTACCCAGGTCATATGAGGAGGCCGTATTAGATCCTGCTTGGAAACATGCTATGGATGAGGAGATGGATGCACTTATTTCTAGAGGTACTTGGGATCTTGTATCTTCTCCGACGGGCGCTACCGTAGTTGACTGTCGGTGGGTTTATACCTTAAAGTATCGCACCGATGGTTCAATTGATCGTTATAAAGCTCGTCTTGTTGCTAAGGGATATACTCAAACCTATGGGGTCGATTATCTTGAGACGTTCTCTCCCGTAGCCCGTCTCAATTCCATTCGCCTACTTTTCTCTATGGCTGTTAATCTGGACTGGACAATGTTTCAGCTGGATGTTAAAAATGCCTTTCTGTATGGTGACTTGCAGGAGGAAGTCTATATGGAGCAACCTCCAGGGTATGTTGCTCAGGGGGAGAATACTGTCTGTAAGCTTAAAAAGGCAATTTATGGTCTCAAACAGAGTCCACGGGCATGGTTTGAGAAATTTAGTACTGCTATATCTGGTGTCGGTTTCAAACGATGTCAACTTTCATCACTGAGAATTAAGGGAGAAAAGGAAAGGAAAAGATTAAAGAATTGAGTGAGACATAAACTTGGAATAACATTATCTTTTTTCACATGAAGTTTTTAACTATCTTGTCAGCCATACCATGGATATGTAGATGATATGATTTTCACCTGTAGGAGAATATGATTCTTGCCTAATTTAAAAAAAAAAAATCTGCTTATGCATCTGTGTTAGCCTCTTCTAGAAAGACCTACTTCTGTGCCTATATTAGCGTCTTCAGGATCATATTAGGAATTATTCATTGATTACTGTATTAAAGTCCATTTTAACTTATGCCTGATGTGCAATGGGGAGTCCTCATCAATAAATACTGAAATACGAGGTAACAAGGTGAAAATTATAAGTTCTTACTTCAGTCTCTCTTTTGGTTCTTCGGGGTCATTAACCAAAAGTTCTGTAATAAAGGTTTTTCTGTTGTTGTTTTCCTGTTTTATATTGTGCTTTAGATTTGAAAGCCCGTTTCTTTATCTTTTATCTTTATTCTTTTTCATTTTTTGGAGAATTTTTAGTTAAGATTAAATTAAACAACTAAACAGGAGAAGCAAATAAAGAAAAAGTAAACCTCAAACTTACGTGGTTCGGCCCCTGCCGGCATCCCTGCCTTTATCGCACCTTGTGAGATGTTCCACTTTCTAGAAAGGTATCCGAACCCCCAGGCTCGTCTGGCCAAAAATAGCCTCTTAGACCTGATCCTACCCTGATCTCAATAGGTAAGGCAATACGATATCTAGATACTCTCCATACTCAATCAAACCCTCATGACTGAGATTTCAGTCAGATCAAATCACCCTGATCAAAAGGTTTACAAAAACAGAACTAGAGAACAGAAACAAAGGAATAAAAACATGTCCCTGACAATAGAAGATCTCCCAAAGGATTAAGGTCTACATGCTCTGTGAAAATCTCCTTGATGCTGAAGACTGAAGAGGACGATTTTTTCTGAGATTTTTCCTGCATTGGAGGCTCTGTCCTTTCTCATTGAGGGTTGGTTTGTATTTATTAAGTCTAATTTATTAACCTAAAAGTCATCAAATCTGGACCATCCATGCATGATTTAGAGCTTAAAAAATGGACTGTTCATGCCTTCATTGATCAATTAGGGTTCAGTGCAAAGCTCAACACAGTAGATAGACAATCAATAAAATCATCTACCTTTCGGGGGCTTCACCACCGAACCCCCAATAGGGGTGTGGCGCCCCCTGCAAACCCGATGAGCTCACAGGAGAGCTCGACCCCCGTAATATTCAGTAAAGGGCACTATTTCATTTCGTGTATTCCTGTACAACTCAAATAAAATGCTATCAAATACAGTCTATTGTTTGTTTTATCAAACCAAAAAGTTCATCAACGGAGTCGACACAATGAATAATCAGCTCTCCTTTTTTCTTACCTCCTTATCACTTATCAGTTATTGGTTTTAGGACGAGTCTGTCTTATTCGTACCTTTCTCTATGAAAGAATTTGACAGTGGCGAACAGCATCAAAGTCCATTTGATGTTGGTGACCAAATTTCCTATGTTTTCTGATAAAACCTTCATAATATAAAGATATAATCTATGTAACATATTTAATCTGAGGAAGGCATGCTGATGCTACTGCGGCCTGTGATGGTTTTTAAACATGCTTACTGCAGTGAAGGGTGGAACTTGATCGAATTATTATTGTATAGTTTGTTAACCATTTGACCGAGAGATCATTCAAGCGGTATTTGTTTGGTATGCTTTGATCATTTACCATCCATATACCATTATAACAGATGTAGTTTTACATTTTGGCAGGTTGCTTGCCTACTCTAGCTACGATACCAGTTTGGATTGGATTGTATAGAGCTCTCTCCAATGTGGCTGATGAGGTTGACTAATTGAAAGCAATTAGTTTTTGCTTATGTATTTTATTCTTTCTTAATGTTTATGCCTCATGAAGTTCCTGCTAATTTCAGGGACTTCTCACTGAAGGATTTTTTTGGATACCTTCCTTGTCTGGTCCTACTACTATTGCAGCTCGACAAAGTGGCAGTGGAACCTCTTGGCTTTTTCCTTTTGTAGTAAGTGTTTTATGCGACTGCTGAAGTTATTACATGCTTTAATAACAATTTAATACTGATGTTGACCTTTACGTTCTTAGCTACCTCGGAAAACTTTCTATGTTTTGGAAATTTTTGGACTTCAGAAAAACCTACTATTACTGAAGAGTGTTAAGTTTCCACACAGGGAAAGCATTTAAGT
>NC_033797.1:15026359-15035493 GCF_001876935.1 Asparagus officinalis
CTGGGGCTGCAGACTACCTGCACGTTTATTTCTGCTCTCTGCTTTGTAATGCAGTACTACAGCTAGTTTCTGGCAAATTGCACCTAGATATTAGACATAGATGCATATGGTTTAAGAATCTGAGTTGAAATGAAACAACATTTGGAAGCCTGATGAATGTTACTACCGTTTTTCAAGTTTTATTAGGTTTTAACATAATGTGTATTGTCTCAAGATATTGTAGATTACTCGCATGAAACTAGGGGTGCAAATAGATAATATATGGATCATAAATTGTACTTATCATATCCCTATCCGCCTACTAATCATGGGTACAATACAAAATTGCGCATACATACATGATTCAATAAGGCCATATCCGTCGAAATTGAATACAGATATGGATTGGATAAGGGAAAACATATACAGACACAAAACGTAAACAAATAAAATGAAAAATATGTTGGCAATGCGAATATGTGATACAAGAGCTGCTTAAATAAAATAAAATTTCTCAAATCAGAGCCCATCCATTTGTTCGACATATCTAGAAAAACTAAGATAAAATTAGTCTTAGGTCCAAACATTTTCAATCATTTGACTGATGCATGCATTCATATATTTGGATACAAATCTGGATATTATACTTATATTGGTATCCTCATTTGTATCCTACCGAAAAAAGATAACCATTTTTGTTTTCGTCTTCCACCACATAGATATTTAGTATCTGATTTCAGTATATGTGTCCCATTGGATACGAATATTAATATATCCATGGATATCCTTATCCTTTTGCATCCCCACATGTGATACACTTGCTTTTTGATCAAATTGTGTTTGATTTTGGGCTCATTGGCAGGTAGTATTCTCGGTGATCTAATTATTATTTTAAGCTAAACTTGAAAAGGAAACCTGAACACTGAAAGACTAGCTTAGCACAAACCATTCTATAGGACTCGGAGTTCCATCATTTACTCCATTTATTCTATGGTTTGATGAGTCTTCGTGACTCCTGCTAAAGGATAGCAGTACCTCCCAGACATTAGGTGATAATTATCTTCACTTCTGCGTAATTCTTCAGCGTCTAACGGTGAAGATGAAGGATACCTTTAATATGTCAAAGTAGAACATCCATTAGTTCTTCAATATAAAATTAAAAAAGGTCGGCACTTTCTTTTATTCTCCACTCAAATCTCTGAGAGGGTGAGTATTAGCACAACAGTATGATCCCAGCTATTCCTTTAGCTATTTGTGTTGGTGTCAAGTGAAATGGGATTTAAAATCAAATATTTTGATAATTGTTTTGATCACTGTTTTCACCTGTCACTCCAGCCATTATGACTATAGTCCAAAGCAGCAGTTATGCCAATCCTACCTTTTGTAACCAAGTTCAACCTTTATTTACAGGAACAAATTATGTCGAGCAGCAACCAGGATCCTGTTCATGATACTCTAAACAGACAAGAACAGGCACCCGAGGAAGATGAGGCTTAGATACATTCAAATTCGTTATTACATACAACATTATTCAATCAAGACCAGCTTTCGATGAATGCAAGAGGGCAGTGGACATCCTCAGACAGTTCCACCTTCAGGGTCTCCATTGCATTTCTGGTTCAAGATCGACGCTGCTGCCCCCCTCAGGTTCTTTGTAGACTCGCTGAGATGAGCTTGTGATGTATATGTCGGATATGAAAAGGGAAAGATTGGTTCTCCTGGGCTTCAAAAGATAATCTAAAAAGGCCAAACGAGTTTGTAAAATTATATGTTGGATGTGAATATCAATATAGTTTATATTTTTCAGGCTTTAGATATGTTTTGAGATGAGATGGGTTGTTTGCTTTCTTTGTGCGTGCGTGTGTGTGTAGCTTGATGCTTGGGTGACTGTTGGCCATAGCACTTTCTTCTTTTTAACTAAACCGGAGCTTAATGCAGATTGGATAGTCACCACCCCCAACAATTTCCATCTCTTTATGGGACATGAGTCTTGTATAGTACTGTGATGATCGTCTTGCCATCGTTTTATTAGGTGATTTGTGGTTTATGAATTATTCTGTTAAAATTTGCGATCGTCTTGTTTGTTGTAATTTACAAAATAACAGTTATTATACTATGTCTGGTTGTTCTGTTGTAGGTTCAATTTCTTTCTGCAAGATTAGTAGCGAAGGAACCACTTTTGTACAAATTGTTGCAGTTTTTTTTTATCTCAAAGATGTAAAAAGGTAGCTCTTTTGTATGTATGTGTAAAAAATGTGCGGGTACTCGTTTGCAAATTGCTACTGCAGTTGCAAATTGTCATGTACTACAGTCTGAAATCGACATACCATGAACCTTTCTCAATTGATCTTGTATTTGTGCTTGAATGAATTATAAGAAAATAAACAAAAAGAAATATAAGGTGCTGATGTCTCTCATCAACGCCTGCTCGGAGATAAGCAAACAAAGACGTAAACGTTTAGGGTTTCGTTTGGATATCATGAAGTTTTTCTTATTGTGTTTTTTAAAAAAAACACCACGGTGTTGTGTTTTCTCCTTAAAATGTTTTCAAAATACCATGTTAAATATTTTTGGTCAACACTAGTTTGACCTATTATAACATTAGTATTAAGAATATTATTAATATATTATATATTAGTTATAATAAAAAATATTATAAATAAAATGTTATAATATTTAGTTTATATTATTATAGTATTATATTATAAAATGTATTATAATATTATATTATACTTTAATGAGTTATATTATATTATAATAATTATTATAATATAATCATTATTATATTATAATTATTACATATTATTTTCAAATAATTATATATTTAATTATTTTAGTATATCAATTTGTTATTGTTGTATATTATATTAATATTTTATAATAATGTTATTTTGTTATTTAGTAATAAATTATTTTACTTTATAGTAAATTATATTATTTATTACATAATATATTAATATTTTATATATTATATTATATTTACTATACAATATGTTATTATAATATTATTATTATATTGTTATGTTATTATTAAATATGCTACTATTATATAATATTTTATAATTATTAATTTATTATAATTTATTTATTAAAAAGTTAATAATATTATTTGTAACTATTATATAATATTTTATATTTATTAATTTTTATAATTTATTTATTAAAAAGTTAATAATATTATAGCGATTATACTATTGTATAATATATTATTATATCATTACTATATTATTATTTATTATCAATAACTTTTTATTATTTTTATTAGTTTATTTATATATTATTATTTATTTATTTTATGATACATTATTAACATATTAAATATTGGTATTTAATATGTTATTATATTATTATATAAGATATTTTATATATTATATTTTAACATTATTTAATAAATAATACAAATATATTAAATTAACTATAATTTAGTATAATATAGTATAATATAATAAGCATGTTGATAATAACTCTATATTAATTATATTTAATATATTATGCTAGATATTATATTAACACTTTTTTTAATTGAAAATACACCATGGTTTCCAAACGCATGGTGTTTTGTTTTTGGTAAAAACACAATGGAAACAAGTAAAACACCATGGTATATCTTCCTAGCCCTTTTTCAGCTCTTAGCTATGTTTTGTGCAAATGATTATTGTTTTTAAATAAAATGGACATGATAATCTATTTTCTTTTTGGTGAATTTCCAAATAAATAAGCAGGAACAGCACACAAATTTAAGTCATTTTTTAAGTTTTTTCAACACCTGTTTAATTTTATTCCCTTTGTTAAACATATCTTAGAAGAAGAAGGGGGAAAAAACCAAGTGACGATCGTAAGATATTTTTGTGTTGTTGGTTTGGTTGAATGAAAAGTTGAATGTGTAGCCTATTTCTCTCTCTCGTTTTATTCAGAATACAAATTAAATACATGGTCCGCATTTTTCTTCCATTTTTAGACGGAAAATTGAACCATGCGGTCCCGTCTTTATCTTTTTGTTTAAATAGAAAGTTGAATTTATTCAAGAATTTGATGATTTGGTAGTGAACTTTATCCACTTCCCTAATCAAAATCTCTACGACACTTGAGTTCTAATTCGGAAGTTTGATAGTGATAACAGTTTTGACGTAGGCCACTTTCAAAATGGAAAATTGAACGGGCGGCCAGTTGTTATCTTTCTATTGAAAATAGAAAGTTGAATTGACTTCAAGATTTTGATGATTTGGGAGCAAACTATACCCACTATGTTCAGCAAATATTCTACCAACATGAAATTTGTATTCAGAAATTTGGCTGTGATCAAATTTTGATCTAGGACACGCTTTTCTTATGCTTTGCTATTCTTGGAAACATATTGGTCCACTAATCTCTGCATAATTTTTATTACCAGTACAAACTTAAGCTCATTTCATATAAAATTTTGACCTAGGACATACTTCCTTATGCTTCACGATTCTTTGGGGGGTGGGGGTGGGGGTGGGGAGTTTCTACCAGCACAAAGTTAAGCCTATTTAGATAAATATATTTCACCGGGCCCCACGTGTAGGAAAATGGACAAGGGAAACGTGGAATACATACAAGATGTTAATCTACTAACTATACTAACAGATCGGATTAGGGGTTTGTTGGCTATTAGTCCCTAAAATATTTACTATTTGAAATTAGTCACTCGAACAATTAAAATTTCTACCAGGTCTCTGCATTTATACTTCGTTTTCAAGTTAGCCCCTCTAGCTTGTTTTGCCGAAATCATTAGTTCTAAGTTAAACAAATTTTAAAAGATTTTTCTCCTCCAACATCTCCCTAACTAATCCAACAAAAGTTTTTATCATTTTTCAAATCTAACAGTTATCGTTTAGAGTAAAATGGTAAACAATTACTCACAATCAAGCGATAGACGCTCAGGATTTAGCATATGGAACGAGTGTTTTAAAAAAGGGACCGATTTGAAAAGCTCACAACGTATGGAGACACAATCCTTTTATGTTAATTTTTTGACATGAAATGCCAATTACACCCCTTTATGTTTGCTCGTATCCGTTCTAATGAAACCCGTTTATACCACAACCTCGTTCTAACCCCGCGCGGTCTAGTGAAATTTCCTTCACCAACATTCGTCTCTTCTCTCTAAACCATCCAGCAACAGTTGTCTCCTCTTTCAAATCTAACGCGTATCGTTTAGTGCCGAAATGGTAAATAATCGTTCGCAATTAAACACTATCCAGCCGGGGATTAGCTGATTGGACGAGAATTTTAACAGGAGGGCCAATTAGAAGGAGTTATAAGATATGGGGACCCCGAAGCAACTCCAATTATTTAAGGGACTAGTACAAAATGTGTCACTAGTAATGGCCCAGGACTTGATCTATTTCTCATTGAAGGACCGGCATTATCGCCCCCAAACACAAGACATCTCCTCCAGCTCTCCGGTGGTCCCCACCAAAACTCGCAACACCCACCTCCCTCCCTTCAAACGGCGGCATGCCGCCTCGAATTACAACCCCACTCAACTCAACTGATCACTTCACTCTTCACTTCCCCCTCCCTCACATATAAATTCCACTTTAAACCCAAAAAAAAAAAAACCCTACCAAAATCTGAAATTTCATCAAAACCCCCCCAAAAACCCTTCATCTTCCTTCTCAATGGAGGAGAGCTTCGCAGCGATGAGGACGAACCTTCTGGATAACGCAGCGCCCAAGAATTCTAACCCATCTCTCAATTCGTCGGCCCTCCACCAATCCCAATAATTACAATTACCCCTACCCCCTCCTCCTCCCCCTTCTCCTTTCCCCTCTCACTACGTTCACCCTCCTCAGTCCGCCGGAGGACACACCCCTCCTCACGCGGCGCGTCGTCCTCACAGCATGGTCCCCGCTCACAGTGAACCGGAGACCTCGATCACCATGCACTCGATGATGGCCTTCGGCGGGCGTTCGCAGCATCAGGACACCAACTTCTTGAGCTCCGAAAGGACATCGTCGACGGTCCATTCTACACGATCTCCGCAGCGCTCAGGTCGCCGTCGCCGAGTCCGTGGCGCAGCACGTGCTGCCAGCCAGAGCAGGCTGGCTCAAGGGCAGTTCTAGCGGGATTTTCCCCGCGCGCCGCCGCAGATCGGCGGCGCGAGGGGTGATCGAGGGTCAAGCCGTCTGGGCTCAGTTCGGCGCCAAGGGTTTGGACGTCTTGAACCAAGGGTCGCTGTTCGTAACGGTTTCGGGTCCGTCGGCGATTTCATCGGACGGTGTTCGGGAGATTTTTGAGGCTTTCGGTAGGCCACAACATCTTTGTTTTTTTTTGTTTACTAAAAATGGAAGGTTCTTGGTCTAAAGATCTCAAATTTGCTGCTATTTTTTTTTAGGGCCAGTGAAGGAGGTGAGAGAGTCGCCAACGAGGATCCAAAACAAATTCGTCGAATTCTTCGACGTTCGGGACGCCGCTCGAGCGCACAACGAACTCAGCGGCCGCGACGTCGGGGCGGGCGGGGTTCGCCTCACCGTGACTTCCAGCAGAACCAGAGGCCTTCGAATCAAGGGGTAAAGAATCGCAATTTTAGCTGCTGTTATCATTATTCTCGTTGCTATTTTTCAGTACGTAGATCTTTACTGCAATTTTTTTATTCCATCCGCAGTTATAATCAGGCAGAATCACGACAGCAGAACAGGGCGGTCGAGCCACAGAAGCTTTCCCGCTGGCCCGGCCGAGGCTCGCAACGGAGCAGTTTCTCAGGCAGCACAGCGACGCAGCGCGGGAAGCAGCTGCGCAGCAGTGCGCCAGAATCAGCAGTGTTTCCAAAAACAGCGTCAACAGCAGCAACAAACAAGGAAAGAAAAACAAAGGGGATAATAGTAACAACCGCCCGTCATCGTCAACACCATCATCGAAGCAAGGAGGAGGAGGAGGAGGGAGCATAAGAAAGAACTGGAAGAATTATTACGGATCAAAGAACAGTGGCACTAATGCTAAAAGCAGCAGCAGTGATTCCTGCAGGTTTGAGATTAAAGAGGCAGCAGTCGCTGTAGTAGAGGGATCGGCATCATCATCATCAGGTGGATCATCATCATCATCATCATCATCATGTATGAGAGATGCTCGCACTACAGTGATGATTAAAAACATACCCAACAAGTACAGGTCTCTTTCCTTCTCCTCCTGCCACCTGCCCCCTCGCCCCACGCCTCCACCTTATCTTTATGTATATGTCCATACCATGCATCCATACATCCATACATCCATAATTTTATGGTGAATTTCGTATATTTTAAAAAAAAACATTTTTTTGCAGTCAGAAGCTGCTGTTGAACATGCTTGACAACCACTGCATCCACTGCAATGAGCAGATTGGGGAAGGAGGAGGAGACGAGCCCTTGTCCGCCTATGATTTCGTTTACCTCCCCATCGATTTTAAGTAAGTCAAACCCAGAATTATCTGCTTTCAACTAATTAATTATTTGTTTATGTGGAAGAGCATGAGAAACTTTTGACAAACCCACAGTCCGAAAAATGAGAGGAAAGAGGAAGCGCAGCGGATGCTGGAGCTTGACCCTGGCAGAGCCTAGAAATTAGCCCAGAATAGAAAAGAGAGAGAAGGGATCAAGGATCAATGAAAGAGCAGCGCGGTTATTAGTAAAATCCAATACAAAAGGAATTACAAAAGACCTCGTTATTATTATTTCTCTTATTTCCCTCTCCTCTCTCTCTCTCTCTCATTGTCCTCCGTACGCTGCGCCATCGACCTCTTAACCCAAATAATAATAAGGTAAAAATGGAGGGTAGCTGACAAAATGAAGACAGCTGGTATCATTCCTCAATAGCAAATTAAGCGAGGAAAAGGAAATTCATGGAAACCCTAATCTTTGATCACGAGAAGAGCGAGTATTTGTTTGCAGGTATTATCATTGTATGGGAAATGGGTGAGGGTAAAAGTGGAGGCGATCAATTCCCTGGGCAAGAGTTTTTTTCTTCTTCTTTTTTTCTTTGTGCGTTTTTGATGTTTTCGAGTAAGTTTGAAAAGACCCATCAAATTAAGACTTAAGCCACAATAGAATACGAATTGGTTATTAACAATAGTATCTTTTCTTTTGGATGAGGGTTTTGCTTGTTTAGGCCTTCCTCATCTTGCATCTTTCTGCATTTGCATAAAAGACGGTTGAAAGCTTGGAAAGTCTGTAAAAAGAGATTACACATAAAATAATAGAGAAAAGAGAGGTTTTTTTGTTTTAATTTTTCGTAGTATCATGTATTATAATAATGTCTAACCGATTTAATTTTTCCAGTAACAAGTGCAATGTTGGGTACGGATTCGTGAACCTAACGTCGCCGGAGGCGGCGGTGCGGCTATACAAAGCATTCCATATGCAGCCATGGGAGGTTTTCAACTCCCGCAAGATTTGCCAAGTCACCTACGCTCGATTGCAGGTATAAAACTTTGAATCTTGATGGCTTTTGAATTTTTTTAGGGTTCTAATTTCTTTTTTGTACTGACTATCAAACCATAGGGTTTGGAGGTCCTGAAGGAGCATTTTAGGAACTCCAAATTCGCGTGCGATAACGATGAGTACTTGCCGGTGGTGTTCGAGCCAGCGAGGGACGGCGCCGAAGCAGTGGGGATTTGCTGGCGAAAATTCCCTCAGAGGGCGATGACGGTGATGACGACGATAGCAAAGGAGCGGATGAAGAGGAGGTGCTATTAGCCTCCTTGTCTTTGCAAATGCAGCAGCTTCAGGTATCATCGTCATCACCATCATCCTATATCTAAAGAGTTGATTGATGAGACTACTACTACTGTCTGGTTTCAGTTTTAATTACACACCCTCTCTCTCTCTCTCTCTCCCTTGAGAATTTAAACTTGGAATGATGCATTTGGGTGTATATCCAGGGACTTGTTCCTGTTTTTTTTTTTTTTTTTTTAATTTTGGGTTTGGATGTATTTTTCTTCTTCTTTTTGTTCCTTCTTTTTTGATGGTGATGATGATGCCTTTCTCATCTCATTAAATGCACCAGCAGCACAGCACAATCTTGAGCTCTCGGAAAAGACAACTGTAGTAGTGACTACTTGCTAGCTAGACTAGTGGGGCGTACAAATATCATTACATACATACTGTTACCATGATCCTGATGCATGTATTTCTTTACGGACTCTTCTACGGTATCTT
>NC_033797.1:15035515-15047051 GCF_001876935.1 Asparagus officinalis
TGCCATCATGTGACCGGATTCAGTCTATATTTTAGTTGCTTCAATATTTTTGCATAGAGATACGGTTGCAGTTATTTGATTCATTTTTAAAATTTTGCCGATGGAACATTTCTACTATTATTTGGAGGTGTTTGATTCCAATTGGAAGTTATAATTTGAACTTCATTTGTTGCGCGAACCAAATGGTTGCTTCTTTTTATTTGCGGTGGTGCAATTGCACTTAAAATTGTATTACTTGTCGATTATTCAAACACTTGCAAATACAATTGCAGTTGTTACCCTACATTCCCAAAGCGTGCTAAAACAACACATAGTATGCGAGATTAGTCTTGGTTAATATATTGTTATGTTTATTTTATATGTTATTATAATTTATAATGTTGGTTTGTGGGATGGAGGGTATAGAATAATAGGGGGGGAGCCCTCGTGTGGGTAGAGGATCAAGGAGCGGTAATAAAGTTAGCATTCTTTGGACAAACATTATGCTTCAATTCCGAGAGGTATATAATTTTATGAGACAAGGAGCACATCTCCCAGGGCTTTGGTGTTTTAGTTTTTTGTTTAGAATATGGTGCCAAAAGCAAAGACATAAAATGAGTGGTGACTAGATTGTGCATCCTAAACTATGTTTTGGTCTTTTTGTTGGTTTTGATGAGCTTGTGTATGTGTTCTGTGGGTAGCTGTGTGCTTGCTTACTCTTTAAACATAGGCAGTTTTTACTAAAGATTGTTTGTCATTGACTAGTGTAGTACCAAATGACTTGGAGATTAATGTGCTGGTTTAAAGGTTAATACTTTGTTGGTACTCTTTTCACCACAGTATACTTTCACCTTGTGCTTATCGTTCCTTAATTGTTCTTTTCTTGCTCTTGAGTATTAGCTTGAGGTACCCTAAAGGTTTGACAGTTTTGGGTTCCAAGTCCTGCTCTTCTAAACCTGGCTAGTGCCTTTTTACAAAAATAACCTGATTAGTGCTCTAATTTTTATGTTAAATCCTCAATTTATGAAGTAAATGATTAATGAGAGCTACATGCATATGCCTGGCTTACCCTTGAAATGTTTTATGACACCATTTTCCAAGGAATTACTGTTTTCTTGTTTTTCTTTTTCTTTTTTTATTTTCTTAATACTGGTTTTTTACATTCACATGCAAAAGCTGCTTCTTTCTAATAACCGCAATGGTTATTTGCAGAGAGATAAAAAATTTCTGTTTGAAATTCCCAGAGTGGACCAACAAAAAAAATGCATTATTTTGTTTACTAGTTTTCAGTTATTCTGCAACTAATATAAAGATTATTGCTTTTAATATATTGGAAAGTAGGAATATTACTTGCTCAAGTATTTGTTACTGTTAATTTCCTTTTGTGAATTGTTGCTAATAGTGACTAGTATTTGATTTTAAACTGTTGCTTGGATACTTGTATCACAAGACCCAACATTATTTTATATTCCCTTGCAAGGAATAGATATATGTTTTAACTGAAAAAGTGTTGTAGAAATTTTAAATTATATATATTTGGTAAGATTAGACTAAACTAGTGGTAATTACAATCAAAGTTGTATCATGGGAAGGTCAGACGAGCAAAATGTTAGAAGGATAGTGGATCTGTGGCTTGCAATTGTTTAATAAATGATAGCTGTATTGCTATAAATTTGACTAATGAATGTTATTTTACTATGATT
Source organism: Asparagus officinalis (assembly GCF_001876935.1). NCBI lineage: Eukaryota > Viridiplantae > Streptophyta > Magnoliopsida > Asparagales > Asparagaceae > Asparagus > Asparagus officinalis. The sequence goes on from NC_033797.1 coordinate 15,037,198, forward strand.
TTAGCTTTTTGATACAGTTTAAAATTTAATCTTAAATTTCAAATATCAGCATTAATGTATGTAATTTCATTAAACCTTTTGTGTAGGTTGTTTATTACTGGGTAAATTCAGTTGTCAATGTCAGGTGAAGATGGAAGTTTAAGTAACTTTAATTTTTCTTGTTCGTTAGATAATGTGTAGGAATTAGTTTTCAATTATTTTGTAGAGATAAAATTATACATATAAGTAAATTCCTATAAAACATCTTTCATATGTTTAAACAGAAATTTTATGTCCTGAACATGCTTCTGGTTGTATTTTATCTTAAAAATGTGCATAAAATTAATGATTCAAATTAAATTTTTGATGAACTTTTATATCTTTAATCATATCTTTCTACTTTCTACTTTCTACTGAAAAATATAGAAAAGTGTCAAGTATTCTATGTTGTCATGTTTCCAAGCCTTGGTTGATTGATTTATTTATTTATATTTATATTTTTTGTATTTTATAGTAATATTATGCGTGACATGCCGAAAGCATTACATATACTTTAACCCTGAAATTTAAATGTGGTATTTTTTCGACTCTAGTGTTTTTAAGTATTAATAATAATATTTTTTATTTTTGAATTTATTCTATGTCAATATATTGAGTCGTGCTAATATCGTCCTCATAATTTTGTTCATGCAATCATTCATCTCTTATCATATAATATTTACTTGTCGTAATGCCTCTTTGAGAAAAGTTATAATAAACTTAAGTTGACTGAGTTGTTAATTCACCAACTTCTTTATTCATTTGCTTCGAGACTCTTATAAGCATGTGATATACATTAGTTCTACGTTTGAGATGTGTCTTGGCTTGTTAGAGGCTAAAAAGATTGTTGAGTGGAGATCTTAATCAACTTAAGTATTTACGAGTTCTACTCTTGTTCTTCTGTATCAGTCTTTTCTAGAACTTTGAGATCTTTTAATGAATTAAGAGGTGTACGTTCTTATGTTGCTTAGTCTTGGAGGAAGGGAGGATGAGGTTTTTTTTTCTTCCGTTGTGGGGTGTGGGGTTGTGTGGAGAACAGTAAATGGCGCTAATAATTTTCCAGTAACTGGTGCGTAATTAGATTGACGTCCGTAACCTCTGTTGCTCACGTCATTTTAATTTTTATCTACTTCAGTGAGATTAGTCATCAAAACTCCTAAAGCCTTGACAAGCCTGTCAAAGTATTTTATGCTCTCCCAAGGTAAAACATGGTCATTTCTTCCCTAGTGTTTAGTGTGTAAAGGTAGCATCTCTATGCTGCCTTTCTTTTCCTTATCATCGCATGCTTTACTATTGCTATGAAAAATGAATCCACTCATAAAAACTGAATATAAACTATTTTTCGATATATAAGATGCAGGCAGAAGTAATTCATGTAATCCAGCATTGGGCTCATCGAATCTATGAAGAACAATTCTTTGAATCTGGGGAGAAAAAAAACCTTTGATTCCACAAAAGCTATAGATAAGAAGCAAAAATCTTAATGATAATGTATGCGTCTTCTTAGGTAGAAAATACAAGAGGCTGTAATTTTTGTTAATTAGGATTATGTCTTTGGTTTTTTGTATAACTTTATAAAAATTAGATAGGGTTAGAGATCTATCAAGATTAGGAGATTGAGTCTCATTATGATTAGGAGTTTGGATTCTATTATAATTAGGAAGGTAGAGTAGAGATAGAGTTTTGGTTTCCCTGTATATTTTTTTCTATTGTTGGAAAAAACAAAACAGATGAGAGAGAGCCAATATTCTTATAATCTAGGGTTAGCAGAGGGCGTAGCCTGATTCAAAAAAATTGTGCGAGAGGTGAGGGTTTTGTAGTATTTGTTAGTGTAAAAGATTGCAACATTGGGCTTATCGAATCGATGAAGAAACAGTTCTTTGAATCTGGGGAGAAAAAAAACCCTTGATTCCACAAAAGCTATAGATAAGAAGCGAAAATCTTAATGATAATGTATGTGTCTTCTTTGGTAGAAAATACAAGAGGCTGCAACTTTTGCTAGGATTATATCTTTGATTCTTTGTATAACTTCATGAGAATTAGATAGGGTTAGAGATCTATCAAAGATTTGGAGATTGAGTCTCATCATGATTAGGAGTTTGAATTCTATTCTAATTAGGAATGTATGCTAGAGGTAGAGTTTTGATTTTCCTGTATATTTTCTTCTATTGTTGGAGGAAAACCAAGCAGGTGAGAGAGAGCCAATATTCTTGTAATCTAGGGTTAGCAGAGGACGTAGCCTAATTCAAAAATATTGTGCGAGAGGTGAGGGTTTCGTAGTCTTTGTTAGTGTAAAAGATTGCAACATTGGGCTCATCGAATCGATGAAGAACAGTTCTTTGAATCCGGGGAGAGGAAAAAAACCTTTGATTCCACAAAAGCTATAGATAAGAAGCTAAAATCTCAATGATAATGTATGTGTCTTCTTAGGTAGAAAATACAAGAGGCTGCAACTTTTGTTAGGATTATGTCTTTGATTCTTTGTACAACTTCATCAGAATTAGATAGAGTTATAGATCTATCAAAATTAGGAGATTGAGTCTCATCATGATTAGGAGTTTGAATTCTATTCTAATTAGGAAGATAGGCTAGAGATAGAGTTTGAGTTTCCCTGTATATCTTTCTTCTATTGTTGGAGGAAAACCAAGTAGATGAGAGAGAGACAATATTCTTGTAATCTAGGATTAGCAGATGGCGTAACCTGATTCAAAAATATTATGCGAGAGGTGAGGGTTTTGTAGTCTTTGTTAGTGTAAAAGATTACAACATTGGGGAATCCAGCATTGGGCTCATCGAATCGATGAAGAACAGTTCTTTGAATCTGGGGAGAAAAAAAACCTTTGATTCCACAAAAGCTATAGATAAGAAGCGAAAATCTTAATGATAATGTATGCGTCTTCTTAGGTAGAAAATACAAGAGGCTGTAATTTTTGTTAGGATTATGTCTTTGATTCTTTGTATAACTTTATGAGAATTAGATAGGGTTAGAGATCTATCAAAGATTTGGAGATTTGAGTCTCATCATGATTAGGAGTTTGAATTCTATTCTAATTAGGAATGTATGCTAGAGATAGAGTTTTGGTTTCCCTGTATATTTTCTTCTATTGTTGGAGCAAAACCAAGCAGGTGAGAGAAAGCCAATATTCTTGTAATCTAGGGTTAGCAGAGGGCGTAGCGGCGTAGCCTGATTCAAAAATATTATGCGAGAGGTGAGGGTTTTGTAGTATTTGTTAGTGTAAAAGATTGCAACATTGGGCTCATCGAATCGATGAAGAACAGTTCTTTGAATCTGGGGAGAAAAAAACCTTTGACTCCACAAATGCTATAGATAAGAAGCGAAAATCTTAATGATAATGTATGTGTCTTCTTAGGTAGAAAATACAAGAGGCTGCAACTTTTGTTAGGATTATATCATTGATTCTTTGTATAACTTCATGAGAATTAGATAGGGTTAGAGATCTATCAAAGATTAGGAGATTGAGTCTCATTATGATTAGGAGTTTGAATTCTATTCTAATTAGGAATGTATGCTAGAGATAGAGTTTTGGTTTCCCTGTATATCTTTCTTCTATTGTTGGAGGAAAACCAAGTAGATGAGAGAGAGACAATATTCTTGTAATCTAGGATTAGCAGATGGCGTAACCTGATTCAAAAATATTATGCGAGAGGTGAGGGTTTTGTAGTCTTTGTTAGTGTAAAAGATTACAACATTGGGGAATCCAGCATTGGGCTCATCGAATCGATGAAGAACAGTTCTTTGAATCTGGGGAGAAAAAAAACCTTTGACTCCACAAAAGCTATAGATAAGAAGCGAAAATCTTAATGATAATGTATGTGTCTTCTTAGGTAGAAAATACAAGAGGCTGCAACTTTTGTTAGGATTATATCATTGATTCTTTGTATAACTTCATGAGAATTAGATAGGGTTAGAGATCTATCAAAGATTAGGAGATTGAGTCTCATTATGATTAGGAGTTTGAATTCTATTCTAATTAGGAATGTATGCTAGAGATAGAGTTTTGGTTTCTCTGTATATTTTTTTCTATTGTTGGAGAAAAACCAAGCAGGTGAGAGAGAGCAAATATTCTTGTAATCTAGGGTTAGCAGAGGGCGTAGCCTAATTCAAAAATATTGTGCTAGAGGTGAGGGTTTCGCAGTCTTTGTTAGTGTAAAAGATTGCAACATTGGGCTCATCGAATCCAGCATTGGGCTCATCGAATCGATGAAGAACAGTTCTTTGAATCTGGGGAGAAAAAAAACCTTTGACTCCACAAAAGCTATACATAAGAAGCGAAAATCTTAATGATAATGTATGTGTCTTCTTAGGTAGAAAATACAAGAGGCTGCAACTTTTGTTAGGATTATATCATTGATTCTTTGTATAACTTCATGAGAATTAGATAGGGTTAGAGATCTATCAAAGATTAGGAGATTGAGTCTCATTATGATTAGGAGTTTGAATTCTATTCTAATTAGGAATGTATGCTAGAGATAGAGTTTTGGTTTCTCTGTATATTTTTTTCTATTGTTGGAGAAAAACCAAGCAGGTGAGAGAGAGCTAATATTCTTGTAATCTAGGGTTAGCAGAGGGCGTAGCCTAATTCAAAAATATTGTGCTAGAGGTGAGGGTTTCGCAGTCTTTGTTAGTGTAAAAGATTGCAACATTGGGCTCATCCAATCCAGCATTAGGCTCATCGAATCGATGAAGAACAGTTCTTTGAATCTGGGGAGAAAAAAAACCTTTGACTCCACAAAAGCTATAGATAAGAAGCGAAAATCTTAATGATAATGTATGTGTCTTCTTAGGTAGAAAATACAAGAGGCTGCAACTTTTGTTAGGATTATATCATTGATTCTTTGTATAACTTCATGAGAATTAGATAGGGTTAGAGATCTATCAAAGATTAGGAGATTGTGTCTCATTATGATTAGGAGTTTGAATTCTATTCTAATTAGGAATGTATGCTAGAGATAGAGTTTTGGTTTCCTTGTATATTTTTTTCTATTGTTGGAGGAAAACCAAGCAGGTGAGAGAGAGCCAATATTCTTGTAATCTAGGGTTAGCAGAGGGCGTAGCCTAATCCAAAAATATTGTGCGAGAGGTGAGGGTTTCGTAGTCTTTGTTAGTGTAAAAGATTGCAACATTGGGCTCATCGAATCGATGAAGAACAGTTCTTTGAATCCGGGGAGAGAAAAAAAAACCTTTGATTAGGAGTTTGAATTCTATTCTAATTAGGAATGTATGCTAGAGATAGAGTTTTGGTTTCCTTGTATATTTTTTTCTATTGTTGGAGGAAAACCAAGCAGGTGAGAGAGAGCCAATATTCTTGTAATCTAGGGTTAGCAGAGGGCGTAGCCTAATCCAAAAATATTGTGCGAGAGGTGAGGGTTTCGTAGTCTTTGTTAGTGTAAAAGATTGCAACATTGGGCTCATCGAATCGATGAAGAACAGTTCTTTGAATCCGGGGAGAGAAAAAAAACCTTTGATTCTAATTTTTCGTATTGTTACTCCGTGGACGTAGGTCGAAGTTGGTCGACCGAACCACGTAAATCTCGGTGCTCTTTCTTCTTGATTGTGGTTGTTTTATATCTTGTTGATCGTGGATTAGATTTCAAGTTGCGCAAATCATAGCAAGCGAGGAGACTAAAATTCCCCAACAACTTTATGTTACTAAAAAACTGCGAAAGGCTAAAAATAATCGTGTTACTCATGGATCTCGGGATTCCGATCGTCGCAGGGCGATCACTCCCTCTCATGGAGTTATCGCAAAAGCCCGTATCTTATGTTACCTATTTTCTTTCAGATTTAAAGAGGCTTATTTTTCAACTTTTGACGATCTCACTTATTCATAAACTCATCCGCTACATGTTCCATATCATTATAGAAAGGTTAATGATGGGTATGTCACTGTATTATCTTTTTATCTTTAAGTAGCTTGATACTTTCTTACTCGTGCAACACATGAAAATTAAAGAGTTAGAGGGTTGTAGACGGCCGTGGGTTTTGGAACTTGATGGGATCGATACATAGATGATGCAATGTATGGCACGAAACAGTCCAATAAGCAAGTTTAGAAGGTTAAGTAGGTGCTGTGTCTAAAATAAAAATGAGTAAAACAGTAGTCATTTGTTGTTAATGCGGTCAGTAATAACGGTTTTAGTACAGAATAATACATATATCGTCGGAAACCATTTTCTATACGCATAAATGGGGTTAAACAAGAGCGGGGGGGGGGAGAGAGAGAGAAAGAGGGGGAAGCGAATTGTCCGGGTAAGGGGATGCTCTCCATGCAAAAGGGCAGAGCGTGAATATATCATAACAAAAGAATACAACAAGACAATAACAATTAATTAAAGTTAGGGGGGGAAAAAGAGAGAGAGAGAGAGCTCTCATGAGCTCGAATATCAAAGCATGACTAGTAGTGCTACGAGTACTGTAGTCCTAGGGCTGGTGTCAGCTTAATAAGTCTAAAACAAGTGCCTGACAGGTAATCGCTCGCCGTTGCCACGTAAAGCAGCCAACGTGGCCTCTCGCCTTCGCCAGTGTTCGAGTCGTCGCCGCTGACCGATTCCGTACTGTGCAGTGGTAAACACGAAGCAACAATAGTTAAATTTGGAGGTGGGGAAAAAAAATATAGCATTAAGAATAAAAAACTAAAGGAAATAGAAAATTACAGCTTTGCACTTGTGATTTGTCTGTCCTCCACCTCATGCCCTCGGATATATCTCTGCATTTTATCCTGTGTTTTAGGTGATAGGATTTTGCTTCGCTCTCTACCTGCGGTAGCAGGCCACCTCATTCTTGGACGCAGGTGGTGTGTTAGGACCCTGGGGATCTTTTCTCCTCTGCGTGATTTCTGATGGCACCGCACTGACTATGAACCAAGAAACGAATAGTTCATCCTACATAAGTTAGATTGATTAAACTTGAGCATATTTTATTCTATTTTTTCATTTATACTATTATTTAAAAGAAGCCTTAGATCCTTTTTGGTTTGACTCCGATTCTTCTCCAAAATGCCTGCACGCGACAAATATTTCGAGCCATTCGATGGGAAAACTGGAGGGGGAAATGGAAAATTTCCCCGCAATATGGTTCGACTCATAACATGGCCATTGCATGTTGGCGGTTTTGATGAGATGTGCGCTAACTTTTGTTTGCGTGAGATTTAGTTTTAGAATTTCAAAATACCCTTTTATTTTAAAATAAAGAAAATATGCTAACACTTGAAAATTTAGAGAGATGCTCTTTACACTAAGGAGGGGAAAATGCCTTGAAAAATCTTGTTCTCTAGACAACTTTATTATAGCACTCCTGAGTTTCTATTTTACGTCCCCGTCACACGCGTCTTGAGTATTGGTAGTTGTTATAGGTTGTCTCAAGTAATCAAATACATATTGCTTTGGGAGTTTATTTTATGGCTTGGTTTGTTTTGATCAAGAGTCCTATTTACATTAGACTTTGCATAACCAATCATATTAGAGATTTATTTCTATTTGGACTCTTGTTGGGCTTTAGGACATGCGAACTTTTATTCCTATTAGAACTCTTATTTCGTAGACAACAATGAGTTGGGATCTTCATAAGAACAATCTTTCAACCCAATTAGGTCATCAATCTTGAGAGCACCAATCAAGAAGAAGAGAAATTTCTTTTGTGAAACCTATTTGATATTCTTCTCTTTTTATTCATTTAGTTGAGAGTTGTATTAGGCTTTTGGGGTGTGATTCCTCACAATTAGTAAATTTTTTATCCTCCTTCGCTCGTGGACGTAGGCTACAAGCCGAATCACGTATATTTTTGTATTCGTGTGTTCTTGATATTTTTCGTGCTCTCGTATGGTTGATATTAGCTTATCATAGGGAATTTGTCATAACAAATTGGTATCAGAGCCCTCAGCTATCGATCGAACGAGAAAATGACGACAACTACTACGAAGTGGGATATCGAGAAGTTTGAAGGCAACATCAGTTTTAGCGTTTGGCAAGTAGGATGATCGTCGTGTTGACATAGAGTGGATTGAAGAAGGCTTTGTTCCGTAAATTGAAGAAACCGACTACTACGACGGAGGAAGATTGGAACGAGTTGGATGATAGAGCTTTAACAGCAATCCATTTATGTTTGGCAAACGAAGTTTTGCAAGAAGTTTTCACGAAGAAAACAGTCGCTGATTTGTGGTCTAAATTAGAGGATTTGTATTTGACGAAGTCGCTTACTAATCGCCTCCTCTTGAAGCAGTGTTTGTACACACTTCGGATATCGGAAGGAACACCCATCAAATCTCATATTAGTAAATTTAATTCTGTGATTACAGATTTGAATAAGATTAATGTTAAGATCGATGATGAAGATCAAGTCCTATTGTTATTGTGTTCTTTGCCGCCTTCCTACAAGCACTTCAGGGATACTATGATTTATGGTCGAGATTCTATTAGTATCAATGGCGTCAAAGAGAACTTATTGAATAAGGAGAAGATCGATAAAAAGTTAACCATAAGTGAAAATGGCGATAAAGTTGATGGCTTATTTGTTCGAGGAAGATAAAAAAAGGGGCTTTGGATGTAACATGTATAAGTCGAAGCACTAGAATCTGACATGCAGATATTGCAAGAAGAAAGTGCACATCAAGACCGATTGTTACATATTAAAGAATAAAAATAAAGAAGAAGAGTATGAAGAAAAATCAAAGGAGGACTCCGCTGAAGTTGATATTGCTGAAAATGTGATTTTGTTGGATACATATAGTATAAACAATAGCATGGATGATTGAATTTTGGATTCGAGTTGTTCCTATCATATATGTCCTCATCGGGGATGGTTCACCACTTATGAAGCTATTGATAGTGGAGTTGTTCTTATGGGGAACAATGCCTCATACAAGACTATAGGGAAAGGCACAATTCAGGTTAAAATGCATGATGGCGTCATCCAGGCTTTGACAAATGTTAGGCATGTTTCAGGTTTAAGGAAGAATCTCATCACTTTAGGCACTCTTGATAGCATTGGGTCTAATTTTTCAGGTGAAGGTTGAGTTCTTAGGGTTACAAAAGGCTCTCTTATGGTTATGAAAGGAAAAAAGATCGGCGGCTTATATGTTTTGCAGGGTTCTACCATTACCAGCTCGGCTGCAGTTGCATCGTCCATGTCAGGAGTTGATACTATCAGATTATGGAATATGAGACTTGGTCATATGAGTGAGCGCGGATTGATCGAGTTGAGTAAGAAGGTTCATTTATGTAGACAAAGTACAAGAAAATTGAGATTCTGCGAGCATTGCATCTTTGTGAAGCAGAAAAGAGTCAGCTTCAGTACGGCAAAGCATCAGACTAAAGGTGATCTTGTTATTTTTTAAGAGGTATTTAAAGATGGCAGGCACCTCATCTTCCTTGAAAGAATACTCCTTCGGGAATTTTGGCTCAGAAGTTTTTTGTTGCATTTAAGGTTGATGTTGCCATTAGGACGACGACTGCTGTGGCACTTGCTGTTGTGATTGTAGTTGAAATGTTTAATTCGCATCTACTGCGGCTGCTGGCGCCTTCCCTCTGCCACTAGGAACGAAGTTTTGCTTCGGAGGATTTGTTGCCGGTTGTCCCCTCTCAACCTTCTTCCTCTTAAGGAAGCGCTCGACATCGTAAATCGGGGTTTATTCACCGGTCCTAAGTGTTCTTTGACTAGAACTTTACATCGATCCTCGTACAAAGGACCAAAGCGATCCGCCATCATCATCTTAAATCGGGAGAGATCCACGCTGTAGTGGGACTTCACTAGAGGTACATGATCAATTAGGGCAGGAGCAAAACTCGACAGAAGTGAAGAAATAGCCACGGGAGCCTGA
>NC_033797.1:15047061-15217811 GCF_001876935.1 Asparagus officinalis
ACCCGTGGCTGGCCAGGTCACCTTAAGGTGACCCACGACTGACCGGGTCACCTTGCGGTGATCTGTGTTTTTCAGTCTTCTCGGCGCTGTTTTGGACTTAGGCCTCCATACTTGGCGTGGTTTTGGTGGTTTTTTGACCACCTCTTCTTTTTACAGTTTCTGTACCTCTTGCACGAGAATTCGCACGTGCGCGAGTAGTGCACTATACTTCTGAATACGCTCCTCGAGAGTCGAACGTATCCTTTTGATGCGGACCCATTCATCGGTTAATGGTTTGAAGGAAGAGTCATTTGCTCGCTGTCAAGGTGCTTGGCGTTTCCTAAATTCCAGATCCGTCATATAACGAATCACGTCAACCGGTTCCAAGGCCTTGGCTAGTTGGCGCGTGAGGCGTTGGCGTTACCTTTGACGAGTCCTCTTTGACAGAATCGACACGCCTTCAGCACTCAACTCCTTATCTGAGGAGGAGTTCAAATCTACAGATCTGACTTCATTGGATGCCGGAGGGGTGTTGCAAGGCGCAACTGCAGCAACAATGGGACGATGATCATCGCCCTGAGTCTTCTGATCTGAAGACCAGCGGACCTTCCTGAAGGAGTAGATCTTCCTGCACTTGTGAGGGGAGGAGGATCTAGAGGAAGACGATAGGTATTCCTCGTACTTCTGTTGGTCGAACTTGTACTCGACCTCTGTATCAACAGAGATCAAGATCTTTGGTTGCGACACGATAGCCTCTACAGAGAGGCTGTTGGCTCCCACTGTGGTCGCTAGCGTGTTTGTGTCGAAAATTGGTTTATTCATGGAACTCATTATAACTTCAATCGTTTACAACAAGTTCAAAATAGTTAGTCTTTTTATAAGACTTTTCTTACACGAATAAAAAAATAAAAATACAACTCTCTAGAAACACACGCAGAGGACGTTTATCACCTCTGCTTGCGTGGGATCTTTGCATGTGCCAGGGTTTATTCGTGGATCACCGCGGATCAGATCCGATTGATCGGAATAAAAGATCAATGTTCTTGCTTCACAAAGAAAACAATCGCAGAAGTAAATAATCTCAACCAAGTGAGATTTCTACTCTTCTCAAGATCGGTACAAATTCTGATCTCAAGGAATAACGAAACGAGCCTCAAATCTCTCGAAACGCTCCTTCTTTACGCCGGAGTTCGCCAAAATCTGTTAGCCCTCCTCTGAAATTCGTAGGATTCACTCTCTAAACCGACAACACCTCACTCTCTTTTTAGAATTTCAGATCCCTTGCGTATAGGACCCTAGACTTGTATTTATAGGCTTCAGTTGCGGTGTTTTTGGATAAAAATAAGTGATTTGGCTTCATCTTTAGTTAATAACGGTCTAACCACGTTTAGGGATGATATCCAAGTAGTTGGGAGGTTCTGGAAAGAACAAATCTCGAAAAAACATCTAAATACGCGTTTTCAGGAACCGGGGTGCGAGTCAGTTCAATATGACCCGCGGGTGTGTGGGTCACATTAATGTGACTTGCATATTGGCGGGTCGCTTTGATGCGATTTTCAAGCGACTATGTCTTGTTTTGGTCTTGTTTAGTCGTTTTGCGCACGTTTTGACGTTTCTTTTATTTGTATGCTTTACTGACTCGCTTTGCTTCTCCACGGTATCGGATGATCCTCTTGATGACATTTATTGCATTCGTTTCGTCTCGAACCACGTGTAGGAACTTATAGGTAATTTTTAACGCCTACAGTAATGACTTTGCTAATATTTACGGTCGCCGTGCTTATAATTCAGTCGATTTGTTGAGGAGTCCTCTTTTAGTTAGCAAGTTCAAGCCGAGCTTGGACTTGATCGATACGTGTCGCACTTACATGCTCTGTAGGGCTATTGGGGAAGGTGAAGTAAGTTCGCTTATTTTAGAGTGAGGAATCTTCTACGCATTTGAGTCAAGGTGGAGATTTGTTATAGGTTCCCTCAAATACTTAAATCTATATTGCTTTGGGAGTTCCTTTTATAGCTTGGTTTGTTTTGATCAAGAATCCCTACTTACATTAGACTTTGCATAACCAATCATATTAGAGATTTATTTCTACTTAGACTATTGTTGGGCTTTAGGACATGTGAACTTCTATTCCTATTAGAACTCTTATTCCATAGACAGCAAAGAGTTGAGATCTTCAAGGCTATGTAAGAATAGTTTTTCAAGCCTATTAGGTCATCGATTTTGAGAGCACCAATCAAGAAGAAGAGAAATTTCTTTTGTAAAACCTATTTGATATTCTTATCTTTTATTCCTTTAGTTGAGAGTTGTATTAGGCTTTTGGGGTGTGATTTAGGATGAGTGATTGAGAGATCCACTTTGTATTCCTCGCAATTAGTAAAGTTTTTATTCGCCTTCGCCCATGGATGTAGGCTACAAGCCGAACCACATATTTTTTTGTGCTCTCGTGTGATTGATATTAGCTTGTCCTGGGGAATTTGTCAAAAAAGTATTATATCAATGTAAGTACATATGAGAAAATAAAAGAATGATGTGTGAAAGTCAAAATAGTTCATGTTTAACTTTCATATATATATATATATATATATCAATGAAAGTCAAAACAGTATTATATCAATGTAAGTACATATGAGAAAATAAAAGAATGATGTGTGAAAGTCAAAATAGTTCATGTTTAACTTTCATATATATATATATATATATATCAATGAAAGTCAAAACAGTATTATATCAATGTAAGTACATATGAGAAAATAAAAGAATGATGTGTGAAAGTCAAAATAGTTCATGTTTAACTTTCATATATATATATATATATATATCAATGAAAGTCAAAACAGTATTATATCAATGTAAGTACATATGAGAAAATAAAAGAATGATGTGTGAAAGTCAAAATAGTTCATGTTTAACTTTCATATATATATATATATATATATCAATGAAAGTCAAAACAGTATTATATCAATGTAAGTACATATGAGAAAATAAAAGAATGATGTGTGAAAGTCAAAATAGTTCATGTTTAACTTTCATATATATATATATATATATATCAATGAAAGTCAAAACAGTATTATATCAATGTAAGTACATATGAGAAAATAAAAGAATGATGTGTGAAAGTCAAAATAGTTCATGTTTAACTTTCATATATATATATATATATATATCAATGAAAGTCAAAACAGTATTATATCAATGTAAGTACATATGAGAAAATAAAAGAATGATGTGTGAAAGTCAAAATAGTTCATGTTTAACTTTCATATATATATATATATATATATCAATGAAAGTCAAAACAGTATTATATCAATGTAAGTACATATGAGAAAATAAAAGAATGATGTGTGAAAGTCAAAATAGTTCATGTTTAACTTTCATATATATATATATATATATATCAATGAAAGTCAAAACAGTATTATATCAATGTAAGTACATATGAGAAAATAAAAGAATGATGTGTGAAAGTCAAAATAGTTCATGTTTAACTTTCATATATATATATATATATATATCAATGAAAGTCAAAACAGTATTATATCAATGTAAGTACATATGAGAAAATAAAAGAATGATGTGTGAAAGTCAAAATAGTTCATGTTTAACTTTCATATATATATATATATATATATCAATGAAAGTCAAAACAGTATTATATCAATGTAAGTACATATGAGAAAATAAAAGAATGATGTGTGAAAGTCAAAATAGTTCATGTTTAACTTTCATATATATATATATATATATATCAATGAAAGTCAAAACAGTATTATATCAATGTAAGTACATATGAGAAAATAAAAGAATGATGTGTGAAAGTCAAAATAGTTCATGTTTAACTTTCATATATATATATATATATATATCAATGAAAGTCAAAACAGTATTATATCAATGTAAGTACATATGAGAAAATAAAAGAATGATGTGTGAAAGTCAAAATAGTTCATGTTTAACTTTCATATATATATATATATATATATCAATGAAAGTCAAAACAGTATTATATCAATGTAAGTACATATGAGAAAATAAAAGAATGATGTGTGAAAGTCAAAATAGTTCATGTTTAACTTTCATATATATATATATATATATATCAATGAAAGTCAAAACAGTATTATATCAATGTAAGTACATATGAGAAAATAAAAGAATGATGTGTGAAAGTCAAAATAGTTCATGTTTAACTTTCATATATATATATATATATATATCAATGAAAGTCAAAACAGTATTATATCAATGTAAGTACATATGAGAAAATAAAAGAATGATGTGTGAAAGTCAAAATAGTTCATGTTTAACTTTCATATATATATATATATATATATCAATGAAAGTCAAAACAGTATTATATCAATGTAAGTACATATGAGAAAATAAAAGAATGATGTGTGAAAGTCAAAATAGTTCATGTTTAACTTTCATATATATATATATATATATATCAATGAAAGTCAAAACAGTATTATATCAATGTAAGTACATATGAGAAAATAAAAGAATGATGTGTGAAAGTCAAAATAGTTCATGTTTAACTTTCATATATATATATATATATATATCAATGAAAGTCAAAACAGTATTATATCAATGTAAGTACATATGAGAAAATAAAAGAATGATGTGTGAAAGTCAAAATAGTTCATGTTTAACTTTCATATATATATATATATATATATCAATGAAAGTCAAAACAGTATTATATCAATGTAAGTACATATGAGAAAATAAAAGAATGATGTGTGAAAGTCAAAATAGTTCATGTTTAACTTTCATATATATATATATATATATATCAATGAAAGTCAAAACAGTATTATATCAATGTAAGTACATATGAGAAAATAAAAGAATGATGTGTGAAAGTCAAAATAGTTCATGTTTAACTTTCATATATATATATATATATATATCAATGAAAGTCAAAACAGTATTATATCAATGTAAGTACATATGAGAAAATAAAAGAATGATGTGTGAAAGTCAAAATAGTTCATGTTTAACTTTCATATATATATATATATATATATCAATGAAAGTCAAAACAGTATTATATCAATGTAAGTACATATGAGAAAATAAAAGAATGATGTGTGAAAGTCAAAATAGTTCATGTTTAACTTTCATATATATATATATATATATATCAATGAAAGTCAAAACAGTATTATATCAATGTAAGTACATATGAGAAAATAAAAGAATGATGTGTGAAAGTCAATTTTCTCAACATCTTTCTTTTTAGTTTCATGAATAGGCTTTTTCAATTAAACACTATTTTTTAGTTGTACTCATAAATATAATCTATTCTACATAATTGTAAAAGATAATTTCTACGTTAATTTTTTTTACTGCCACTTTGCCCCTCTTAATTTTGATAATTTCTAAATATATCCATTACTTATATTTAATCATTCAGTGCTACACATGGCCTATTACTATTAACCACCTCTTCATTTTTTCATAACTTTTGGTCATGCACTATTATACTAGTATTTAATACTATTCAGTAGTACAATTGAAATTTACCTTTAATTTTTAGTATTTTTCTATATATATTACTGTTGATGTATGAAATCAAATAGTCAAATGGGATGAGTGATTAAGTTGATGGAGGTGCTCTAACTCTCTGAATGTTTGGCTCCTGAGTAAGTTGTTCTTCCTTGTACAAATAGCAAATCGTAAGAGGGCGGGATTGGGTTCTCCAGTGATTTCTCTGACGATCAAGTTAGTGAGTTGTTTAAGTGGAGAAGTAAAAATAAACTGGAATAGTTCTTAAGCACAGAGAGTAAGTCACAAAGAACTTACCCTGTAATTGAAATAAGTACCTCTTTTTATAGTAGTGGCAGGATGGTAGAAGGGTAACTTCGGTCAAGTATGGGATGATGGCAACGTCAGCCTCAACTTTACTTGTGTTGGTCGACGAGTGGAGAAGATGTCACTTCGGTATTTAATGTGAAGTGATGGGGGTGTGCGGTGCCGATGTGGCCCGATGTGTCATATATACTATTGGGGGCAGATGAATGATGACGTCATAATATATTTAATGGCATTTATTGCGAGGTGATTGGTCACTAATGCATAGGAGGAGGCTCGAGGCTTGAGGTGTTTCGTTGTCTTTCTACTCGTCGGATGGTCAAGAAGTTGAGTCGCCCTCTCAGGGTGTCAGTTGATGAGTCAGCCGAATGGAGTGATTAAGCAACCGGCTCTTGGGTCCTCGATACGTGACGTCTTTCGAGTCGTTCTCGCAAGATGTCGGCGTGTCAAGTCGACCGAGTTGTGCTTTTGTTTATCTTGAGATCCTGACTTGATTATGCATAATGTGGGACACTTATCTGCCATTGATTAGAGATTATTTTTCGTCACTAAAACAACTATAACAATTACTTACGAAAGAGGATTACTATGTCAAAGCTTTTGACTTCCTCTTTTGCCCTATCAGTATTGATAATTCGTTATTATCTACACTTAATCCGTCTCCAATTATTGCACCTAAGCTCTTTAGGGGCTGGTTGTTTTGAGTTTTTTGCCTTGGGGAGGGGGTGGAAAGCTGCCATCCGGAACCCTCCCCGAGACAAAATACTCAAAACAAACAGCCCCTTAGCAATTGTGCACCTTCTCACTTTTCCGAAACCTATAATTAATAATTTATAATAGTAAATTATATATCGCTAAATACAAGTAAGAGTTATACTATTATTTAATAATATAGTATACATATTTAATAGTTTAAGTAGTATAAATTATTTTGGTAGTATTATTTAAATTATAAATTATACTGTTATTTAATAATTATACTATTAAATAACTAGGTATTTATTTTTTACAAAATAAGATAACGATTCATAATAACTATCCTAAATTACAAGTATACTATTACAACAATTACGATATGTCATAAATTTAAATTATGGTTATATTATAATAGTTATTAATACAATTCCTTGTACACAATTTTGTTAATTAACAAAAAAATAAAAAAAAAGTTCAATTTTAAGAATTCATATTATTATTATAAAAACCACTCTGCTATTTTCAAGTCAACAATAAGCACTTGAGACATTACAAAACTTGTGCGGCGACATGCAAAGCACGTGTAACTAGTCATAATAAAAAGCGAACTTCACACTTTTCGATTTACATTCGCAGCCTTGTAAATTTAAGAGTTTATCAGATCGAATTTCCTCCACCTCTCTTTTTTCGGTGTGTGAGGGGCTACGCGAAGATATCGCCGGTCAAAATGACAGGCGGGCCTTTTAGTTTGTTATGATACGATATCCGTAGGACTCCGCGCTTACCTTTCGGCCTTTGGAATTGTGATAGGTACCTGAGTGAGACTCGTTATAGGCCCCTGCTAGATTTATCAAAGCCTCGAATCTCTATAATTTCCTATGTTGCTTCCACAATCGTCATTCAATTTGCATGGAAATAATTATGAAGTAAAAGAAATAGATGTTACTTCTGCTACTTCCAACCAAAAAAAATATATTTGGTTCTTTAAAAAACTTACTTCAAATACTTCCTAAAACGCTTATGTGGCGCCTACGTGTCATCCTTACTTTCAAAATATTTTTCAATTCTCAATACTCAGAAGTAGCTCGTAAGTAGTTGAAATGCGTATTAATTAGCAAATAAATAACTTTTTTTATTAATATTTCCTTTATTAGTTACTTCTAACAACTTTTTATTGATAAAATTGCTCTTAATTTTAACAATTATTTTGTAGTAATTTGTGATGGTCATCGGTCAGCTTTTCTTTGGGATGAAGAGAACAGTTTGTTTATTAATTCTTTGTCTAGCTAAATACCATGTTGATGTTACGATCAAAGGAGCGAGGGAGGAGGGAAATTGGAGATTCATAAGAATTAATGGTCATCCGGAGTCTCATTGTAGGCGAGAGGTAAACAATTATTTTGAAGCTATGTGGTTGAAGGATTCTTCTTGCTCTCAAGTGACGAGAGGTCATAGCTGCATGAAACTGGTTGTAACGTGCTAGATCAAATTAAAGAGCGTGGCGTGGCTTTGAAATTGTGGAAGCAACATGTGTTAATTACTTCCTAGTAATATTTCCAAATGTTATCCAAACAAAGAAAGTAAATGAAGAGGAAGAAGTTCTACTTCCATAACTTCTAAAAATATATGAAACAAAAAAAAATATTATTTTTACTACTCCCTACTTCATAGTTTTGAAAGTTACTTCTATAACATACTTCTTACTTCCAATACTTCCATTATCCAAACGGGCCCTAAAAAAAAATACCGGAGATAAATTTTGTAGAGAGAATAATTGTATTTGGTTCTTGTGTTGTTTGCTACAACATGAGCACGTATATACACGCATCATTATCAATTAATACCTATGATTTTAGGGGATTATCTAGTCACATGTTTTTTCTTGTACACATTCACAACTGTAGGAGAGAATCATGCAATAGAAGTCATTCTTTTCCTGATTCTACCTGGCAGAGATGGAGGGAATTGTCATCTCCATTATGAGCTTGATTTGCCTCAATTGGTATATACTTACAATACAACATATAGATAGAACTGTAATTGGTAGCTAAATTGTAAGGGCAATATTAATTGATGTTAATTTGATTTTATTACTAAAATTAGAAGATGAATGTCTCTTAATTACTTCATTGTCAATTTCGTAGTAAAAAGTTATGGTCCGACAAGAAACAAATTAAAAGGAAAAGTCATCTAATCGCCAGTTTAGTAAACTTGAGCCAGACTACTCTTTCGCTAAATCAGTTTAGTTGTGGGCATAGTGTTGGGGATTTGAAATAATCAAATCAAATCCGTACCCTTCTGGATCTTGTGTTTGAGAGTTGAGCAAGAAAGAAATTCACCACAAATCAAAGATAAAAACTTGTAGGAAAGTAAACAAGAAAGAACACACCAGATTTAACGAGGTTCGGCAACGTGCCTACGTCCTCGGGAGCCACACCACACAATTATTTGATTACTTGAAGAAAATTACAATGCTTGTAATTGACCTCTCTCTCTCTCTCTAAGATTTCTAACATCAAAGAGCCCTCAAAACCTTTTTTTCGTGCTCTTTTTTTCTCTTAAACCCTAAAGGGACGTGTTTCTATTTATAACAAAACACAATCCCAAACAGTTTAGAATTCTAAAACGAGTCTGACATATCCTGATGTGACGCAGACCACACCCATGGCAGATATGGCACCACATCCTGGTGTGGCGCAGACTACACCAATGGCAGACAGTGCAGACTCTGCCACACCCTGGTGTGGCGCAGGCCACACCCATGACAGACAGGGCAGCTTTTGCCACATCCTGGTGTGGCGCAGACCACACCTATGGTCTGTCTTGAATTTTCATACAATTGTTGATTTTGATTCTAGGTTTGGGTCTCCACTCTCAAGACCAACAATCTCCCACTTGGAGATCAAACCACCATCAATGAGCTCTCCCGAACTCCGCCTTCTTCGCAAGCATCTTCTCCTACTTGAAAAATCCATTCTTTAATCATCAATATCCCGGCGATCTCGCCGATCCTCGTAGTGTGGCTCCGCCTTCGTCTTCTACTCATGAAGGCCAACTGAAGTTGCGCACAACTCCAGTTTCTTAATGGTAACTGTCTTCGTCAACATGTCCGCCGGATTTTTACTCCCCAAAATCTTTATCAAATGCAACTTTCCGTCTTTAACTAGCGAGCATATAAAATGATATTTGACGTCGATGTGCTTCGTTCTGGCATGATATACTGGATTATTAGCAAGATGTATAGTGCTCTAGCTATCACAATAAAGAACTCATCTCCCTTGCTTCAGATCCAACTCTTCCAAGCACCTGTTCAACCAGATCATCTCCTTGCTTGCTTCAGTCACCACGACATACTCAGCCTCGGTTGTAGACAAAATCACAATCTTCTGCAGAAGTGAGACTCAGCTCACTGCTGTCGACGCTAAGGTATAAACATACTCCGTGGTGCTTCGCCTCGTATCATGATCACCGGCGAAATCTGCATCCACGTATCCCTGCAGCACCAACTCCTTCCTCCTGAAATATAATGGCTTGTTCGTTGTCCCTCTCAAGTACCGCATTATCCACTTCACGTCTCCCAATGCTGCTTCCCTGGATTGCTTGTAAATCTGCTCACAACTCCCACTGCATGGGAGATGTTCGGTCTTATGCAAACCATCGCGTACATGAGACTCTCAATGGTCAAAGAATATGACACCCTGCTCATATGCTCTCTATCTGCATCTGTCTTAGGCGATTGCTCCTCAGATAGCTGCTCATATGCTCTCTATCTGCATCTGTCTTAGGCGATTGCTCCTCAGATAGCTTGAACTGACTTCCAATGGGTGTGCTAACAACTGTCTTAGGCGATTGCTCCTCAGATAGCTTGAACTGACTTCCAATGGGTGTGCTAACAACTTTAGCATTATGCATGTTGAACATCTGAAGTACCTTCTCAATGTATTCAAATCTCAATGTCCCTTCAGCTTCATCCCTACTGATTCGCATCCCTAAAATCTGCTTCGCTGTACCCAGATCCTTAATTACAAACTCCTTTATGTAGGCATCGAAAATTGCCTATAGGTCTCCATGAACGGTTCAGTGTTAAAAAAGCGACGATGAACGTCACTATCCGAACCACAGGAGTCCAATTGACGTCGACGAACGACTGAAGTGAATCGACGAGCTACGTGAGCTTGTGGGATTTCGGAACAACCAAGACCCGGACCAATCGGGAACCCGGCGGTGTTCACAAAAAGGACAACGCCCTTCGTGCCTTGACCACTCTACGGATAATCCAACCACCAGAGCGGATCGAACTCTTCGTCAAGCATCCAACGCATCCGAAATCAATTAAATCCGAGTTGGGACGATGAATCAACGGCAAACACACCCGGAAGAACCTCGGACTAAACTGGGGCACCCGGGGGTGTCTCGGTGTTCGCGGGGAAATTCGTTGCTTTCTTTGTTATTGATTCCATTGTCATCTTGAGTTACAACTTTTTGAGTTACAAAAGATCCGGTCTTTTTATAAGATCCGGTTACAACGAAAATCAAAGAGAAATAAACAAAGATTACAATTTGTTTCCTTTTGTGTCGAACGAATCGCGAGCTCCTGTTTGCGGTCGCTCGCTTTGTGGGTTCTTTGCCTGCGCCGGGGTTGTTTGCCGTGGACCACCGCGAGATCTAGATCCGGTCGGATCTACGCAGTACGACGGGTATTATTTCACCAAGGAAATAATAGCCGGGGAGGATTGTTTCACCAAGGAAACAATCGTCCAAGTCTCGGGATCTAAGACCAAGCTTAGATCCGGAGTGTAGCAACGTAGATCTGAGATCCGATCCTCTCGAACACCTGCCTTATTTGACGTTGATGATCGCCGAACACTAGATCTGGATGAGCAAGTCATTGATGTCCCAAAGTTAAGATCTTTTTTAGATCTGAGTCTCCAATCCTGCAGGGCTTCGCCTCCTCCAAAATCCCACCTTTGAAATGAACCAAGGCCTAGCCTATTTATAGGCACCCAGATCTGTGCCTAGGCACAGATCTGGGCCGGCCACCTCATGGTGGCTCGGCTAAGGCCGAGCCACCTTGAGGTGGCTCGGCTTTGTGAGTTGTGTCCGTTTTCCGGTTTTGTCCGTGATTCGGTTGATTGAGACTCTGATTGGTTGATCTGATTTGGCAGTAAGTCGGATTTCTGATTTGGCAGTAAATCCGCTTCTGAGTTCGAGTCCGAAACTGATCTTGATTCGATCGTGATTCGTCCGAGTTCGCTCTCGGTTGGATGACTCGTTGACTCTTTAACACTAGGCTTGATTCCGAACGCATATGGGTGCATTCCGTCGCTTGCGTGCGATTCGTCGATCTCGTCGCCTCGTTGGTTCGTCGGTTTGTGCCGAGCTGTGCTAGGGGACCTATAAGCAATTTTATATGCCTACAGATACCCCCTCCAAAGTATTTCAGTCTCGTTCTTTTATAGAAGAGTCTGGAATACTTTGGATATGATCGTCCCCACCTTCAGTCGGTGTAACGGGACCTTAGAATGATCTTCGTTCTTGATTCCTTCAATCTTCCAGGCTATTCGGTGCTTTGTCAAATATCTGTAAGAGTTCCGGTGCTGCATTTATTGTCTGACCGTTGTCGGAATTTTAAACCTGGAGTTGGTTCCTGATTTAGCTGACCATCGATTGTTGGCGTCGAGTCTTTATCTGCAACGCGTTGTCCGGCGTCGTATTGTTGAGTTATCCTTAAGAAATATTTATAGAAAACATTCTCCAGGAACTTCTCAAAAATTAGGGAATAGTTTATACTCATATACCTTATTGGAGTATTTAAGAAGCAGTTTATACTCGTATACTTTTCGGAGTATTAAGAAGCAGTTTATACTCGTATACTTTTCGGAGTATTAAGAAGCCGGCGGTAACCCTAGGGTTTTGAACGTGGTACGTTGAATTTTTGCTTGCAACGCGTTGACTGGCGTTGCCCTAGGGTTATGCGTTGACCGGCGTTAACCCTAGGGTTTCGAACGTCGTACGTTGAATTTTTGCTCGCAACGCGTTGACTGGCGTTGACCTAGGGTTACACGTTGACCGGCGTTGACCCTGGGGTTTTGACCGTCGTACGTTGACCTTTTGATCGCAACGCGTTGACTGGCGTTGACCTAAGGTTACGCGTTGTCCGGCGTTGACCCTGGGGTTTTGACCGTCGTACGTTGAATTTTTTGCTTACAACGCGTTGACTGGCGTTGACCTAGGGTTATGCGTTGACCGGCGTTAACCCTAGAGTTTCGAATTTTTGCTCGCAACGCGTTGACTGGCGTTGACCTAAGGTTACGCGTTGTCCGGCGTTGACCCTGGGGTTTTGACCATCGTACGTTGACCTTTTGATCGCAACGCGTTGACTGGCGTTGACCTAAGGTTACGCGTTGTCTGGCGTAGACCTTAGGGTTTTGAACGTCGTATGTTGCTCAGGTCACGAGACCAACTAAAGAAGCTGATGCGTCAGTGACTCTCGTATTTATAGGATTTTTGGCAAATCCCCAGCCATCAACGGGTTTGATGCGCCTTTACCGACTACCGTTTGAGTCGGGCTAGCATGCGGATTGTTTAAGTCCGTTCCGCATGTGACGTTACGCTAAAAGAGTTAACCCTTTTAGTGCTACGATATTGAATACGTAGACTTCGTCTTTCTCCTGTGAAAAGACTAAACATCAACGTGTATCAGACGTTTTTGACCAAGTGGGTGTTTTGAGACAATCCTAACTGTAGGAAGGTTTGATCGCTCAATTTGTGGACCTCTCGTTCATTGGGGGAATCGAGAGGGGATTTTGACTGTGGTCCTAACTGTAAGAAGGTTTGACCAAGTGGGTGTTTTGAGACAATCCTAACTGTAGGAAGGTTTGATCGCTCAATTTGTGGACCTCTCGTTCATTGGGGGAATCGAGAGGGGATTTTGACTGTGGTCCTAACTGTAAGAAGGTTTGACCAAGTGGGTGTTTTGAGACAATCCTAACTGTAGGAAGGTTTGATCGCTCAATTTGTGGACCTCTCGTTCATTGGGGGAATCGAGAGGGGATTTTGACTGTGGTCCTAACTGTAAGAAGGTTTGACCAAGTGGGTGTTTTGAGACAATCCTAACTGTAGGAAGGTTTGATCGCTCAATTTGTGGACCTCTCGTTCATTGGGGGAATCGAGAGGGGATTTTGACTGTGGTCCTAACTGTAAGAAGGTTTGACCAAGTGGGTGTTTTGAGACAATCCTAACTGTAGGAAGGTTTGATCGCTCAATTTGTGGACCTCTCGTTCATTGGGGGAATCGAGAGGGGATTTTGACTGTGGTCCTAACTGTAAGAAGGTTTGACCAAGTGGGTGTTTTGAGACAATCCTAACTGTAGGAAGGTTTGATCGCTCAATTTGTGGACCTCTCGTTCATTGGGGGAATCGAGAGGGGATTTTGACTGTGGTCCTAACTGTAAGAAGGTTTGACCAAGTGGGTGTTTTGAGACAATCCTAACTGTAGGAAGGTTTGATCGCTCAATTTGTGGACCTCTCGTTCATTGGGGGAATCGAGAGGGGATTTTGACTGTGGTCCTAACTGTAAGAAGGTTTGACCAAGTGGGTGTTTTGAGACAATCCTAACTGTAGGAAGGTTTGATCGCTCAATTTGTGGACCTCTCGTTCATTGGGGGAATCGAGAGGGGATTTTGACTGTGGTCCTAACTGTAAGAAGGTTTGACCAAGTGGGTGTTTTGAGACAATCCTAACTGTAGGAAGGTTTGATCGCTCAATTTGTGGACCTCTCGTTCATTGGGGGAATCGAGAGGGGATTTTGACTGTGGTCCTAACTGTAAGAAGGTTTGACCAAGTGGGTGTTTTGAGACAATCCTAACTGTAGGAAGGTTTGATCGCTCAATTTGTGGACCTCTCGTTCATTGGGGGAATCGAGAGGGGATTTTGACTGTGGTCCTAACTGTAAGAAGGTTTGACCAAGTGGGTGTTTTGAGACAATCCTAACTGTAGGAAGGTTTGATCGCTCAATTTGTGGACCTCTCGTTCATTGGGGGAATCGAGAGGGGATTTTGACTGTGGTCCTAACTGTAAGAAGGTTTGACCAAGTGGGTGTTTTGAGACAATCCTAACTGTAGGAAGGTTTGATCGCTCAATTTGTGGACCTCTCGTTCATTGGGGGAATCGAGAGGGGATTTTGACTGTGGTCCTAACTGTAAGAAGGTTTGACCAAGTGGGTGTTTTGAGACAATCCTAACTGTAGGAAGGTTTGATCGCTCAATTTGTGGACCTCTCGTTCATTGGGGGAATCGAGAGGGGATTTTGACTGTGGCCCTAACTGTAAGAAGGTTTGACCAATGGGGAACCTTACGTCCAGACTCTAACAAAGAGAGTGTTGAGTACACAGACACGGTGGGAATTTGAATGGGAGTTCTTATTTATTACATTGCTGTGGTTTTGGGAACTTCCCGTTACATAAATCGTCCACCCCCAGTTTCCTCTGCGGAACTGGTTCGGACATTATTATCAGTTAACTAACCGGGTTATCCTTAAGAATATTAGCTTAATATTCTCCAGGAACTTCCCGTCAAAAGTGGGGAAACAGTTTAGACTCATATACCTATTGGAGTATCAGGGAGTAGTTTAACCTCTTATACCGGTCGGAGGATTGAGAAACAGTTTATACTCGTATACTCTTTGGAGTTTTGCCGTTCTCAATTGGCTTACCTTAGCGTTATGACGCCGGCTTCAACCAAGGTCTGAATGCTATTCTTGAGAGCAAAGCAATCCTTGGTGGGATGAACGACCCTCCTGTGGTATGCACAGTACTTTGGGTCCGTAGTGTTGTCAGCTTCCTCCTGATTTGTGATAGGTGGTAGCTTGATCTTGTTACCTTCAAGGAGGGATTCGAAGATGGCTGGAACGTCTTCGTCCTTGAAAGAGTACTCTTTTTGGAGTCTCGGACCCGAAGTCTTTTGCTGCCTTCGGGATTGCTGTTGTGATGCTTGATTAGCACCACCAGCAGCTGCAGGTGCTTTGCCCTTACCACGGGAAGCGAAGTTTGAGTCCAGCAGATTAACCGTCGGTTGGTTCCTTTCGGCCTTCTTCCTTTTAAGGAAGCGTTCGGCTTGTTCACCGCGCACCTTCAAGTCTTTCCAAGTGTCAGACGGTGCTGTTCCCATTGCTTCCAACACGTCCAACGCAAGGTTGTTGTGGCAAGTTTGGAGGATGAATTCCTCTGTGATCGGGTCCCGGCAATTCATCGCCTTGTTCCGGAACCTTTTGACGAAGGTGTCGACTAACTCCCCGTCCTTCTGCTTCTCATCGAGCAATGCTCCGATAGATATCTCGGTGTCGTCGTCGAAGAAGTTGGCGAGGAACTTCGTCTCCATGTCGTCCCAGCTGTTTATGCTTCCTGGCTTGAGGCGACGGTACCAATCGAAGGCGGCTCCGCGAAGAGTGCCGACGAATGACCGCACCATCAGAGGCTCATTGCCGGAAATAATACCCAGGTGCGATTTGAAATAAATCAAATGCTGAGTGGGGGAACCCTTCCCATCGAACGGCGTGAAGTTGATTAAACTGAACTTCACCGGATAGGGGATCGATTCCCACTCTCTTGGGTATGGACAAGGAATGCCCGTCTTCTTCACCTCTTGAGCGGAGATCAATGTGTTGATTTTGCTCTCGAGGTCTTTGATCTTCAAGTTTTCATCTGCATCTTCGTTGGCATCCTCGTTACCACCCCCTGCATTGACGGGAGGGTTATTGGTATTGTGAGCTTCATCCCTATCCATGTGCTCCTCTTCCTGAACAACCTGGTTACGGCGGCTCGATTCACCTTGTTGGTTCCTAAATGCCTGGATTTGTTGCTCATGCATCTCTTTCATAGTTTGCATAGCCATCTGCATCTCGAGCCTGAAGGTTTCTTGTTGTTTGGCTATGGCATCTTTGAGCATTTTGGCCACTTCTTCCGCACTTATCATGAATGATTCACGGGGTTGTCCTTCGCTGGACACTGTATTATCCGATGCGACCGCAGAGCAGGCATCCGATTCTTCATCTTCTGAAGGCAATCTTATCCGAACCCTACCATAAGTTCCTCGTGCGATGGCTCCGGACTGCGGACGGGTTACACGCCGGGACGCTTCCAGAAACGACTTGAGATCAACCTGTGTCGATGTCTCTTTGCTGGTCATGCCGTTCTTCTTTGTCGGAAACGCCTATGCCTTGGTTTTGGCGTTTCGGTATTAAGCCTTTCGAACACTGAGATTCTCTCTGGGACTACCTTGATGCAGTTGCACTCAGACAGTACCGCCCGAATGAGCTTTGAACAAGGGCACTGAGTTTCTAGCCTTCGAGAACTTCTCTTTCTGGCTTTGTTCGTACCCCCAGCACGATAGTACAGCTCGTCCGTTTGAAAGTCAGAGCAACCTATCGTGTGTTGGCACGATTTCTCAGGTATAACGTAATCATCATCAGATGATAACGTTTCCTTCTGAGGGAGAATTGCCTTCCTTGGACTTTCAAGAGTCACGCGCCTTGAGACATGCCTTTTTGGGCGTGAATTCTCAGCGGGCTCCTGAACTTCAATGCGCAAAGTAGTGCGCTTGGGGCGACCCCCAGCATGTTGCGTTGTTTGGGGCTTTCGTAGTGGGTCCAAACGTTCTTGGATTGGAGCTTCGCTTCGCTCCTCGGGACGTGGACCGAGGCGCTCCAAGACTGACTTTCTCCTTCGGGAGGATTCTGCATGATCTCCCGGAGTAGCTATGGGAATTCTCAGCGACTTAGCTTGGTTCGCCGGAGGTTGAACTTTGGTTGGAGGCTGCAAAGGTTGCTCCTTAGCCTGAATTGCCGCTTCAGACTTTGGCCTCCAAACTTTGCGAGTTGGTGGCGGCTTCTTGGCTACCTCTCTTTGCAACTTTCTACGGGCTTCTTCGGCTTGAGCCCGTGCCTGCGCTGATAGTGCGCGGCGTTTGCGAATGCGCTCCTCCAGCGTTGATCGATTCCGTTTGACACGGATCCATTCCATTGTTGGCGGCTTGGAAGAGGTGCCGTTCATCTGTTGTTGAGGCTGTTTGCCTCTTTTGTTCTTCAGATCCGTGTTGTAGCGGATCCCGTCAACGGACTCCATGGCCTTTGCGAATCGTTTCGCAAGGCGTTGACGTTGCCTTTGGCGGGCTCTCTTCGAGAGAGTCACCACGCCCCCTGCGGCAGAAGGGTTGGCCAGAGCAGATCTGACCTGGTTGGAAACTGGAGGAATCTCACCCGATGCGACTTTGGCATCAAACGGGGCGAGATCTTCGTTGGTGGCTTCGACTTCTTCAAACAAACGAGTTTTTCTCCTGGAGGAGAACTTGGACTTCTTGGACTTGCGGGGGGAGGTAGATCCGGACGAGGACACGTACTCCTCGAACTTGGCTTGGTCGAACTCATACTCGACCTCCTCCTCGACCGGGATCGAGATCCGCGGCTGCGACGCAACGATCTCGGCAGCGAGATCGTTGGCTCCCACTGTGGTCGCCAGATTGTTCGCGGGAAAAACCGTTGCTTTCTTCATTAATGATTCCATTGTACACTCTTGTAACAGTTTATCGATTACAAAGATCCGGTCTTTTTATAAGATCCGGTTACAACGAAAATCAAATAAAAAGAAATGAAAAATTACAACTTTGTTTCCTTGTTTGTCGAACGAATCACGAGCCTCTAGGCCTATTTATAGGCTCTCAAGACTGTGCCCGCGCACAGAGAAATGTCAGCCACCCATAGGTGGCCGGCACTGTGCCGAGCCACCCATGGGTGGCTCGGCCTTGGCTGAGCCACCTATGGGTGGCTCGGCTTAAGCCGAGCCCCCTTAGGTGTGGGTTTTCCGAGTTTTTGAGTTGTGTCCATTTTTCGGTTTTGTCCGTGATTCGGTTGATTGAGACTCTGATTGGTTGATCTGATTTGGCAGTAAGTCGGATTCCTGATTTGGCAGTAAATCCGCTTCTGAGTTCGAGTCCGAAATCCTCGGTGGGTGGCTCACACTATACGAAGCAACCACTCCATTGAGCACTGACATGATGATCCCATGCTTTATCGTAAAGCGGGATCTGCTCATCCTCTTTGATTTTGGAGGGATCGACTGTGGTCACGTTAACTGTGAGGTTTTTGAACAAGTCTCCCACGCTAACATCTGAATCTCATTTGAGTACGTTAAAGATTGGTCATCTGAATGTGTATTGTCGGATATCTTGTCGAAATTGCAGTATAACTCAGAGGAAGAGAAGGTATAGCCCAACCCCCTTCGGATTTTGCCGTAGTAATTGTCCAGTTTTCCCTTGGGAACATAGGCCTGGCCGAGACACCCCAAGGGGTGTCCTCACTTGTTCATCACCCCCCCTCTTGGTTTGCTATAAATAGCCCCCTTGGGCCTTTGTTTGAGAGGATTTTTGGAGAGCCTTGGCGAAGCCCTGCTGCAGTGAAGAGTGGCCGTGCGCTTCAACAAGGAGAGGAGAGGTCTACATCAGTGCCTTCATCACCCGTTCCCTCCTAGCCTTAGTATTAGCCCTTGGCGTTAATACTAAGAAGAGCTAATATCTCGCTTAGCCGAGATAGACGCTTCAAAGCTTCTAGATCTCACGCAGATCGACGAAGCTCTGTCCGATTCTCTCGGAACAGATCTGATTGTCCGGTGGTCCACGGATATCAACGTCTCCGTCACAGGCCAAAGACCCACGCAAGCAAGAGATGATAAACGGATCTTGCGTTTGTTTGAAAAGAGTTGTATTTTTTTTGTTTTCATTGTGTAAGAGTCTTATAAAAATGCTATCTTTTTTTTTTCATTGTAACGATTAAAGTTGTAATGAATGCAGCAATGAATACAGCAACTTTTTCCGCAAACAAGCTGGCGACCACAGTGGGAGCCAACGGCATCGCTACCGACGCCGTCGTGACGCAACCGGCATTCAAGATCCGGGTAAATGAAGAGATCGAATATGAGTTCGATCAACAGAAGTTCGAAGAGTACCTCTCCTCCTCCTCCTCCAGATCCACCTCTCCGAACAGGCGCATAAAGGTAAATTCTTCCAAAAGTGTTCGCAGGACCTTCGGTTCGAAGATCCAAGACTCCGTTGCCGCCGCTGCGCTTGCACCACGTGACGTCCCCGCGTCGTCCAACGTGGTCGAGATCGCAGATCCGGACTTCTCCTCCGCCGAGGAGATGGCTACTGAAGACGCTCCAACATTGTCAAAGAGAGCACGACAAAGACGGCGTCAACGTCTTGCTCGACAGCTGGCCGAGGCTTTGGAGCCAATGGATGGGATCCGCTATAACGTGGATCTAAAATCCAGGCCCTTGCTCGTCAGCTGGCCAAAGCTTTGGAGCCGATGGATGGAATCCGCTACAATGAAGATCTCAAGTCCAGACATCGCCAAGAGCAACATCGGCAAACAACCAGCCCCTCCTCCAAATCAGAAACGAACAAATGGGTTCATGTCAAAAGAACCCGTTCTACTCTCGAGGAGCGAATCCAGAAGCGCCGCGCCTTGCGTGCGCATGCCCGAGCCCTGGTGCAGAAAACACAAGAAATGCAAAAGGAAGAGGCAGTTAAGAGATCGCCAAGATCCAAATGAGTTTGGGTGCCGAAGGCCAAATCAATGCCTAAGGCAAAAGCGGGCGACGTTGCTCTCCGGCCTTCGTCAACTTCAGATCCCGAGCCTCCGATGGATCCCCACCGCAGCGGAGATTTCACCAAGCTTAGGATTCCTCTGGAGGATCGTATCGACACTCTACCCGAGAATCGAGGAAAAGCGCTTGATAAGGAGAGCTGGAGATCATTGAACGAGCTGCAAGCCAACACCCAGACTGGGGGTTGTACGCGACCTCCTAACAAACGAATTCCTGCAACGGCCAGCTCGGCGGTGCGTGCAAAAGACCAAGAGCCCGTTAAGGTTTCACCCTCACAAAGGTGTGATTCCAAACGTGCGACTCTTGCAGGGGCCAACAAGGCAATGTTTACTCAGAAGAAAACGTGTCGGACAGACGAACACGTTATACCTGAGAACCCATGTGAGCAGCCGATAGGTTACTCCGACCGTAACGTCAGTGAGTTGTACTATCAGGCTGGGGGTGCGAATGAATCTCGAAAGAGAAACACCCGGGAAGCGGATTCTCACTGTCCGTGTACCGAATTTATCAGGGCAGTATTATCAACCTGTAGCTGCCCCAAGACCGCTCCGCAGAGGGTCCCGATATTCGAGAGAATTTCCGGTAAAACGACGAAGCCCAAATCAAGGCGTTCCCACCAAAGAGGATCGGTTGCTCGAGATGACGAACCCCCAGAAGTTACCATCAACATGGTCAACAAGGGAAAATCTCTAATTATTTCAAGTGGTTCCGACCCTAATTTCTCTTCAGGAAGCGGAGTCAATTCGGGAATAGCTCAGCTTCAGCTAGAAGCCGTAGGATATAACGATGACCGTGGGATCCATGAAGAAGTCCATTCCGATGATGAATTCTCAGATTCTCATTCCGCTCTTGCCTCTAATGATACAACGTCTAGCATAGGGCAAACTCGAGAAGTGTTCATGGTCAACACCGAGCAGATAGCCAAAATCATTGAAGATGCCCTGGCTAAGCAGAAGGAAATCTTCGAGTTCGAAATGGAAATGGCTATGCAAGAGATGAGACAAATGCACGACCAACAAATCCGAGCTTTGTCAAATCAGCTAGTTGAATCCAGCCGTCGTACCCAGAACGCCGCAATTGATAGCGATCCGGAAGTGGACGAAGTCGTCATGGCCGACGCACCGCCCAAGAACGCTGGGGGTGGACCCACCAGTAACGACAACACGGGGGGTGGTCGTATTATTCCTCTCGAAAATTATCCAAAGCAGGGTATAGATGAGGCCGAAAAGATGAAGGATCTCGAAAGAAAAATTGACGCCCTGATGTCTGCTCGAGAGGTGAAGAGGACCGGCATTCCGTGTCCTTACCCGAAAGAGTGGGATTCGATCCCGTATCCGGCGAAGTTCAACCTGATCAACTTCACGCCGTTCGGCGCGAATGGCTCCCCCACTCAGCATCTAATCTACTTCAAGTTCCACTTGGGGGTGATCTCTGGCAACGAGCCTTTGATGGTTCGGTCATTCGTTAGCACCCTTCGCGGGCCCGCCTTCGATTGGTACCGCCGTCTCAAGCCCGGAAGCATCAACAGCTGGGAGGACCTGGAAAGCATATTCCTCGCTCATTTCTTCGATGATGACACCGAAGTGTCGGTCAGGACACTCTTCGATATGAAACAAAAAGACGGAGAGTCGGCGGACACCTTCATCAAACGCTTCCGTAATCAGGCAATGAACTGCAAAGATCCCGTCACGGAGGAGTTCATCTTGCAGACTTGTCATAACAATTTGTCCGTTAACATCTTGGATGTTATTGGAATGGAGCCGTTTAACACCTGGAAAGAATTGAAGGTGCGCGGAGAACAGGCCGAACGCTTCCTCAGAAGGAGGAAAGCCGAGAGGAGCCAACCGATGGTTAGCCCTCTGAATTCGAGTCTCGTACCTCATGATGAAGGGGACACACCTGCAACAGTTATTGACGATAATCAAACGTCACAACAGCCGCTCCGAAGACAGCAGAAGACTTCGGATCTAGAGGCCCAGGAAGAGTACTCGTTCAAAGACGAAGACATTCCCGCCATCTTCGAGTCTCTTCTCGAAAACAACAAAATCAAGCTCCCGCCCATCATGAATCAGGAGGAAGCTGACGATTCTGCGGATCCGAAATACTGCGAGTACCACAGGAGGATCCTCCATCCCACCAAGGATTGCTTTGCTCTCAAGAATAGCATCCAAACCTTGGTTGAAGCCGGCGTTATAACGCTAGGGTAAGCCAATTAAGAACGGCAATACTCCGACAAGTATAAGAGTATAAACTGCTCCTTGATCCTCCGACCGGTATAAGAGGTTAAACTGCTCCCTGTAACTCCAAAGAGTATACGAGTATAAACTGTTTCTCAATCCTCCGACCGGTATAAGAGGTTAAACTGCTCCCTGATACTCCAATAGGTATATGAGTCTAAACTATTTCCTACCATTAACAGGGAAGTTCCTGGAGGATATTACGCTAATATTTTTTTAAGGATAACCCGGTCAGATAACAAAGTCAAACCCAGTTCCAAGAGAGAAGCTGGGGGTGGATAATCCAATGCATCGGGAAGTTCCCGGAAGAATACCACATGGGTATTCTTATAGATAACCCAATCATTGAAGAATTAATGAATAAGAAATTCACGTTCGAACTCTGAAGGTCAGAATATCTCTTCTTATTCTTACTAAAATTCTCTAACCCTTATGAGTCATTTTTGTGAGATGAGATCCAATCCTCTGATAGGTTAATCTTTCCTCACCAAACCATCCGCTGATCAAACTAAACGACAGGGGATCCACCAACATTTCCATTTGCCCGTCGTTAGCATTTCTCAGACTTAACGTGCTAGGTCCTAAACGCCTAGCATTAAAGTCTCCCTTGGAGTGATAATACAAATTGGCACTTTCTTTGCTACCCGTATTCCACTTTCTTTGCTATAAAAGTTAGGGCCAAAGCCAAAATCCCCTCTCGATTCCTCCAATGAACGAGAGGTCCACTTTCAAATCGAGTGATCAAACCTTCCTACAGTCAGGGTCATCTCAAACTCCTGCTTGGTCAAACCTTCATACAGTTAGGACCACAGTCAAAATCCCAGGTCCACTTCCAAATCGGGTAATCAAACCTTCCGACAGTTAGGGTTATCCGATCTTTTTCGATTCTCGGAGTGGAGATCCCACTCTTAGTTTCATCCTTCCGGATTCTGGGGGTGGAGATCCCACCTCGAGTTTCCTTTCCAGCTGAAGATAGAATATAAAATTCTTCCTCCTCAGCACCGGGAGATAGAATATAAAATTCTTCCTCTCCCGTTTTCTTTACAGCTGAAGATAGAATATAAAATTCTTCCTCTTCAGCGCCGGGAGATAGAATACAAAATTCTTCCTCTCCCGTTTCTCGGTCTGTCTTTGCTTTTAGAAAAGAAACGATTCTCAACTTCCAATCCGGGCACTCGATGCACGGGGAATTTCATCCCGAAGCCTAAGTAGGGATAAGTCAACGCCTAACACGCGTTGCCGGGTAGTCTATTCCCGTAAGAAAGACGAAGCCTATGTATTCAACATCATAGCACAAAGCCTCAGAGAGTTTACTCTCTTAGCACAACGTTACATGTCTTTTAGCTTAAACGTCACATAGGAGCGGACTTAGACAATCCGCATGCTAGCCCGACTCAAACGGTAGTCGGTAAAGTCTAATCAAATCCGTTGAAGGCTGGAGATTAGCCAAAAATCCTAAAGTCAACGCCTAACACGCGTTGCCGGGTAGTCTATTCCCGTGAGAAAGACGAAGTCTACGTATTCAATATCGTAGCACTAAGAGCGTTAACTCTCTTAGCACAACGTCACATGCGGAACGGACTTAAACAATCCGCATGCTAGCCCGACTCAAACGGTAGTAGGTAAAGGCTCATCAAACCCGTTGATGGCTGAGAATTTACCGAAAATTCTATAAATGCGAGTCATTGACGCACCAGCTCCACTAGTTGGTCTCGTGACTCGAGCATCCAACAAGCTCAGGACAAAATCCACACATGCAGATGAATCAGCTTTAACAGTTGGTCCTGCAGCCCCGACACCTGGGACCGCTATGCTCCAATACCTTAAGAGCTTAAACTGTGTATACTCCAGTAAACGTACGAGTATAAACTGTGTTAATGGCGATCCGTAAACCCTAAGGGTCAACGCCGGTCAACGCGTAACCCTAGGTCAACGCCAGTCAACGCGTTGCAACACAAGTCAACAGGTCAACACCGGTCAACGCGTAACCCTAGGTCAACGTCAGTCAACGCGTTGCGACCAAAGTCAATGTTCGAGGATTCAAAGTCCACACAAGTCGACGTTCGACGATCCAAAACCCTAAGGGTCAACGCCGGTCAACGCGTAACCCTAGGTCAACGCCAGTCAACGCATTGCAACCAAAATCAACACACGATGATCCAAAACCCTAAGTCAACACAATGTGACGGAGGTAGTTCAAAGTCAAATCAATGACACGAGCCAAACTCAATTCATCAGCTGCAGACTCAAGACTCCGACGACGGCCAAGCGATAAACGCAGTGCCGGAAGAACTTCGGCTATTCGTCAAAGCATCGAATAGACCGAAAATCGAAGGAGCCAAGAGTTGAAGCTAACTACAGGTCCTGACGCCGACTGAAGGCTAGACCAATCATATCCAAAGTATTCCAGCCTCTTCTATAAAAGAAACGAGTCCGGAACGCTTTGGAGGGGGTATCTGTAGGCATCAAAAATTGCCTAATAGGTCTCCACGAACGGTTCAGTGTTAAAAAAGCGAGCATTGAGAACGTCACTATCCGAACCACAGGAGTCCAATTGACGTCGACGAACGACTGAAGTGAATCGACGAGACTACGTGAGCTTGTGGGATTCGGAACAACTAAGCCCGGACCAATCGGGAACCGCGCGGTGTTCACAAAAAGGACAACGCCCTTCGTGCCTCGACCACTCTACGGATAATCAACACCACGAGCGGATCGAACTCTTCGTTCAAGCATCCAACGCATCCGAAATCAATTAAATCCGAGTTGGGCGATGAATCACGCGCAAAACACACCCGGAAGAACCTCGGACTAAACTGGGGCACCCGGGGGTGTCTCGGCAAGCTCGAAACACCGAGGGGTGTCTTGGCAAAACCCAAGACACCCCAGGCGGTGTCTCGGCCTGCGCCTAGACACCCTAGGGTGTCTCGGCCATGGCCGAGACACCAGGGGGTGTCCACACCCCCTAGAGGTCCCCTACCTACCCCCACACACTCCTAAACACTATAAATAGCCCCCTTGGGCCTTTGGAAAGGGGGAGGAATTTTGGAGAGCCTTGGCGAAGCCCTGCTGCAGTGAAGAGTGGCCGTGCGCTTCAACAAGGAGAGGAGAGGTCTACATCAGCACCTTCATCACCCGTTCCCTCTTGGCCTTAGTATTAGCCCTTGGCGTTAATACTAAGAAGAGCTAATATCTCGCTTAGCCGAGATAGACGCTTCAAAGCTTCTAGATCTCACGCGGATCGACGAAGCTCTGTCCGATTCTCTCGGAACAGATCTGATTGCCCGGTGGTCCACGGATATCAACGTCCCCGTCACAGGCCAAAGACCCACGCAAGCAAGAGATGATAAACGGATCTTGCGTTTGTTTGAAAAGAGTTGTATTTTTTTTGTTTTCATTGTGTAAGAGTCTTATAAAAAGTTTGTTTGAAAAGAGTTGTATTTTTTTTGTTTTCATTGTGTAAGAGTCTTATAAAAAGGCTATCTTTTTTTTTTCATTATAACGATTAAAGTTGTAATGAATGCAGCAATGAATACATCAACTTTTTCCGCAAACACTTTACTAGCTGCTTCTTCAAACTGTTTATCTTCTCTAAACATGGTCCTGCTACCAACATGTCATCAACATATAATAACAAAATAATGAAGCTGGACTCGAACCTTTTGAAATAACAACAATGATCCGAATTGCATCTTCTGTAGCCATTGTTCTGCATGAAGTTATCAAACTTCTTATACCACTGTCTCGGAGCCTGTTTCAAACCATATAAGCTCTTCTTGAGCTTGCACACCATCTCTTTATTTCCTTCTTCAATGAAGCCAACAGGCTGCTTCATGTAGATTTTTTCATCCAAGTCACCATGAAGAAAGGCAGTCTTCACATCTAACTGCTCAAGAAAGAGGTCTTCTGTAGCCACCAAACTCAACACTACTCTAATGGTTGTGAGTTTCACAACAGGAAAAAATATCTCCGTGTAGTCCACTCCTTCCCGCTGTTGAAACCCCTTTACTACTCATCTGGCATTGAATCTCTTGCTTCCATTACTCTCCTGCTTGACCTGGTAGACCCATTTGTTATGTAAGGCTTTCTTCTGTGCAGGTAGCTGGGCTAACTCTCATATCTCATTAGTGAGTAGAGAATCCATCTTCTCCTGCATAGCATGCTCCCATTGCTGAGATTCACTCACTTGCATTGCCTCTTCATAGCACTCCGGCTCACCGCTATCTATCAATAATAGGTAGTCAAGAGATGAAAAATATCTGGGATTTGGTTTGGGTACCCTGGATGACCTCCTAAGCTCCACGTCCTGGGTAGTTTGTCCTGCACCTGGAGCCTTCTACATTCTCTGATCAGAACAAACATCATCACCCTTATCTGGAAGTTCCTCTAAATTCATGTACTCGGATCCACCTGTATCCGTAGTGCTGCTCCCACTGCTTTGGCTATCCTTGGTATTTTCCCTGTTCTTGTACATCACATTCTCATTGAATATCATGTCCCTGCTTCTGATGATCTTCCTGTTCTTCTCATCCTAAAGACAATACCCGAACTCATCAATACCGTATCCAATGAATGTGCACTTCTGTGACTTAGCTTCTAGCTTGTCCCTGACGTTGTCACTGATATGAACATAAGCTACGCAACAAAATACCCGTAAGTGTGAGAGATTTATCTTCTTTCCACTCCAAACCTCCTCTGGAATCCCAAAATCCAATGGAACTGATGGCCCGTGATTAATAAGGTAGGCTGCCGTATGCACCGCATCCGCCCAAAATGTCTTAGGCAGACCTGCATGTAATCGCATGCTCCTGGCACACTCTGTCAAGGTCCTGTTCATCCTCTCCGCAATACCGTTCTGCTACGGCGTCCCTGAAGTAGTCCTCTCTAAACGAATACCATTCGTAGCATAGAACCTCTTGAACTCCTCCAGCTCGTATTCTCCATCATTGTCTAATCTTAGACATTTCACCTTTAGATCTGTCTCGTTCTCCATCATGGCCTTCCACTTCTTGAAGATTCCAAACACCTCTGACTTGTGCTTCATGAAGTAGATCCACACATTCCTCGAGTGATCGTCGATGAATGTGACATAATATCTCGAACCGCCAAAAGAAGACACACTGACTGGACCCCATACATCTGTATGAATCAACTCTAGCTTCTGAGCCTTAGGTGATCTTCCATCCTTTTGAAAACTAACCCTCTTCTGCTTCCCAAAGATGCAGTCTTCACAAACCCCGACTTCCACGGTGTCGATCCCGGTTAGCTTTCCTTGTGAATGCAAATCTTCATCCCCTTCTCGCTCATGTGCTCTAGCCTGTTGTGCCACAGATCTGTACTCTCTTTGCCAGCTACAATTACGAGGGTGTCACTCGCATGTAAGGTGAGGTAGAGAGTTCCTAATTTGTTGCCTCGAGCAACTATCATCGTACCGTTGGAGATTCTCCACGAATCCCCTGTGAATGTCGAAACATAGCCTTCTGCTTCAAGCTGTCCCACTGAAACAAGATTCTTCTTCAGCTTCGGTACATGTCTCACATTCTTCAAGGTCTATTTAGAGCCCTTCATCTGAATCTACACTTCACCATTTCCAACAATATTACAGGGCTCGTTATTCCCCAAATAAACTTTTCCAAAGTCCTCTGCTACATAATTCTGAAAGAGTTTCCTATTAGCAGTAGCGTGGAAAGAGGCTTCTTAATCGATGACCTAAGAATCCGAGTCGCTATCCATAGCAATGATCAATGCATCCTGCACGATATAAGCCTCCTGCTCACCCGCATCCTTCTTTGGACTTTTACAGACTGAAGACATATGGCCCTCCTGGCCGCAGTTCCAACATTTTCCTTTGATAGGCCTAACCTTCGAGTTTGACCTCTTCTTCACTGATTTCGACCGATTCCTGTTCTGGTTTCCTTTCTTTTGGTTTCTGCCTCTCTGCTCGAAGTTTAGAGCTGAACCTGAACCTTCTGATTCGGACGATTTCCTTCTAACCTCCTCGGATAGAATCATGCTAACAACCTCACTTAGCTTCAACTTCTCCTTTCCTACCGAATTGCTGATTGCCGTCACACAACCTGCCTAACTATCCGGCAACTGCGATAGAATCAATAGGGCTTGCACTTCGTCATCAAACGTGATGTTCACGGAGATAAGTTGATCAACAATCGTGTTGAACTCGCTGAGGTGCATCGTGAAGGACCGTCCTTCTGTCATCTTGAGGTTGAAAAGAGTTTTGACGAGATGCACCTTGTTTGCTACCGACGGTTGCTCGTACATCTTTGCGAGCGCTTCCATAAGCCCTACCGTCGTCTTCTCCTTCAAAATATTATGGGCTACTGATTTGACGAGCGACAACCGGATTTACCCTAGAGACTTCCTATCCAGTATCTCCGAATTACCATCTGACTCCTCCTTCTTCTTTCCCTTTTCCTTGCCCATCAACGGGCGATACAAGTCCTTCTGGTACAGATATTCCTTCATCTGCGACTTCCAGTAGGCGAAGTCTGAATCGTCAAACTTCTTAATCTTTGATTTGATTTCCTCTGCCATGGCTCTCTTTCTCACAAATTTGCTGAACAAAGCTCTGATATCAGTTGTTGGGGATTTGAAATAATCAAATCAAATCCGTACCCTTCCGGATCTTGTGTTTGAGAGTTGAGCAAGAAAGAAATTCACCACAAATCAAAGATAAAAACTTGTAGGAAAGTAAACAAGAAAGAACACACCAGATTTAACGAGATTCGGCAACGTGCCTACGTCCTCGGGAGCCACACCACACAATTCTTTGATTACTTGAAGAAGATTATAATGCTTGCAATTGGTCTCTCTCTCTCTCTAAGATTTCTAACCTCAAAGAGCCCTCAAAATCCTCTTTTTTCGTGCTCTTTTTCTCTCTTAAACCCTAAAAGGACGTGTTTCTATTTATAACAAAACACAATCCCAAACAGTTTGGAATTCTAAAACGAGTCTGCCACACCCTGGTGTGGCGCAGACCACACCCATGACAGACAGGACAGACTCGGCCACACCCTGGTGTGGCGCAGACCACACCCATGACAGACAGGGCAGATTCTGCTACACCCTGGTGTGACGCAGATCACACCCATGACCTGTCTTAAATTTTCATGCAATTGTTGATTTTGATTCTAGGTTTGGGTCTCCACTCTTAAGACCAACACATAGAGGGTAGAACAAAACATAACAGATTTAGCGGCCACAAATTAAACTAGTTAACTTATCGATTTTTATCGATTATTATTATTATTATTATTGACGAACACAAAACACATAAAAAAACTGGCCAAAATCAGTTCTATCTGGGCCAAGGGGTTCCTAGCAAGTGTACTCCGTAGGTTGACGTACCAATAATCCACTAAACATTTGATATTATTTCGATTACCTTTTTTTTAATTCACCACTGTAATAGTAATAACTTATATTATAGTACAATGAGCATTATTCAACTATTAACCTCTGCTTAAACATGTGATCACCAGAACACCAATAATCGATGTCTTATCATCGTTACTTGCACGCGCATGTCTCGCAGTCTCTCACTTACCATTTGACTTCTATTTTAAAACTACAGAGGAACAAAAGATTATGGAGGCTTCTAATTTAATTATAATCCCACACCTTATATATTAATTCTCTAGCCATATATTGCCAACTAAACTAATCTTTTGCTGTAGTACGTTCATAGGCATTACTTTATATGGGATAACTGACATTATGTTACCCAAACATGATCCTGCTCAACATTTTTCCAAGGGCCCCCCAAATCTCACTTTGGATTTGTAGTATGTATACCCATATTCTTTCTGAAATTTACATGTTACACTTTGTATTTTTGCATATATTTCATATGTACTCTTATGTTTTTTTTTCCAGTTATTTTGCAGTTTTATATGTATGTGGTGCCATAATTAACAATGAAGTTAGTAAACCAATGCATGTTTGACTTATTTTTTTTTGATTAATATGATTAAACTTAAGTTAAGTTGTTCATTTTGGACATGGTAACTAGGAAATAGTTTTTTTATCTATATTTGTTGAATCAAATTAAACTGTATAGTATTTTCAAAAATTCACCATTCATTCAACTTTTTACGAAAATAATATATCCTAATACCCTCACTTGTTTTTGACAGCACATGTATCCTGACATCATCGAGAACAATTTTAATATTTTAATTATTAGTATGTAGTTCTAGAAATGTTGCATTCGCCACTATATACAATCAAGATGCTAGATACAAAATCATTATTGAAAAATATCAATCAGGAAATAGTAAACAAATAAGGGGGTTTATATGCTAAATCAAACCCTACAACATTTTCCTTTCCCTTGCTACTAAACTACACTATCAAACTAGAGGTAACATAGGAAAAGGGAGTGTCTCCCCCTTCTCCATTATTTCCTACTTTTAGAAGCTATACTATATTAGTTTCCCAGCATGTTAGAGACATTCCATCTGTGTTTGCTCTTCAGACTTTTAGACGGTGGGACTCCATAACTAAGCCCAAGAACTTTTTTGGCCCTTTCCATGTACCCTTGAGCTTTTTCTTTGCTTTTTTGGGGGTAGCTTTTTGTCATTCAAGAGGGGCCCCGTATGGTGTCATTGCTTAGCCTCTTTCTCATCATTGTTATTTTGTTTTGGACTGGTATAAAAGTGGAGCCCGCTAAAGGGCCCATGGAGTGCCTGCCTGAGCCTTGGTATAGGAGGAGGGAAACAGGAGGAGGGAATGTGAGGGGACGGGAGGGACAAAAATTAGATTTGTTTTTGTTAGGGTATTTTTGGAGGGGAGGGGAGGGGAGGGGACGGGAGGGGAACTAACAAGTTAGAGAGAAGAATTCCTCCAAAAATTGAGAGGGTTCAATAGGAGAGGAAAAATAAACTACAAAACATGCGTCTCTCCTCCCTTCCCCTCCAAACGAACATATAGGTTTAAATCTTTGGTGAATATTGCTATTAAAATCTCTAAGGAATCCGGATGTCAAGTATCTTGTAATCTAGCTAGCACATTTTTTTTTTTTGCTAATCCAAGTTGTGGTTGTGAGTATATGGGTCATTATGGTTTTGATACTATTTCGATATTGTTATTAGCATGATAAGATGAATCGGTTTAGCTCATCACTTATCTTAAGATAACATAAAATGATCTAGTTTTCATCATTCACCTGAATACACTAATTAAAAAAACTAATACATTAAGTATCTTTCTTGATTGTGATATTAGTCTTATATATATATATATATGAGAAAAATGGGTATGCTTGGTACTAAGAACAAATTTTGTGCTTGGTAGTGAGGTGACACATCACCATCTACTCATTCAAATAGGGGACTACATTCACATGTGTTAAGAAGTGCATGATGATATGCAACCATTTGAATGAGTAGAGGGAGATGTGACACCTCACTATTAAACATAACTTTTTGTGCTTGGTACCAAACATACCCATATATATATATATATAGACGCGGCCTAAAATCACATCATTCCCTATTTGTTTTTGCGATCTGCTCCGTTGAACTTGATCTACACGTTCTTAAACCCAAACACACTAATTTTGGGGTGAACTCGTCGTGTTTTGACCCTTTATCCACTCGCTGTAATTTTAACGGTTTAGAATGAATAGAACTTTTTCCACGGCTCAACGAATGATCAAAACACAACAGGTTCACCCCCAAAATTGGTGTGTTTGGGTTTAAGAACGTGTAGATCAAGTTCAATGGAGCGGATCGTAAAAAATTTTTAGGAAATGATGTGATTTTAGGCCGCGTCCTTAGGATGTCAAGGAGGAGATTTTCCTCCTTGACACTTATGTGACACAATCCCCACCAACTCACACTCTCTCTTCTACTTTATTAGGATGGTGGAGATTGTACCACATAGGCGTCAAGGAGGAAAATCCCCTCATTGACAATGATACTCATTACTCTCATATATATATATTCTCTATTACAAGATATAACAATACAAGAAACTTTCTAATACTCTGTTCTCTGTAAGTAAATTACACGAAGAAAAAAGCAACTTGGCGTTACTTGACAGTCATGATTCATATACCCTTCTAAAGATGCTTATGTCTGCATTCTATAGTGTATCAAAATAGTGTCATGATCCTTCAGCCTTTTGAAAGATGTTTTAAGTTCTATAGAACCAAAATAGTATGAGATTACAGTTGTTCATCAATGTTGTCAACTTGGTTTGGGTTGAATCAGTTAGGCAATTGAGTAGCCAATCAGACAAAGTCAGGGTTGAGCTAATGATGGTAGAGGTGGGGGGGGACCAAGGCAGTGTTTTGGTGCAGAGTTCATTGCCTCCTTTTGACCTGAATTCTAGCATCTGGCTGCAGTTCTCCTGTAGGGG
Organism: Asparagus officinalis; assembly: GCF_001876935.1. NCBI lineage: Eukaryota > Viridiplantae > Streptophyta > Magnoliopsida > Asparagales > Asparagaceae > Asparagus > Asparagus officinalis. The sequence continues at coordinate 15,079,837 of NC_033797.1, forward strand.
GGGTAACATGGGACATCAACATGGGCTGGCTTCAACCTGAAAATCAAAATTAAAATTTTTTTTCTTCATAATTTAAATGCATATAGTTACAAATCTAGTACCTTTGTCCTTTTATGACTGTTGTTTGCAGTGATGAAGTATTATTTTGATTTAGCTTTTCCCCCTCTTTAACTGGTAAAGATTAAATTATATTAATTGGTCATTATTTAAATGGGTACTCGAAAAATTACAATGAGAGAGGTTTTTTTTTAATATTAGAAAAACATAAGGGATGTTTTGGTCATTTAGTCATGTGTTTGAGACGTACATGTTAAACTTAACGGTATTAGTTTGGGTGGGTTGAGTGAGAAAACTCGAGGAAGATTTAGTGCAATAAAAACTTCAGTACGTTATTTGCGCCACCTCCAAACTTTAGAAGGGTTTCAAATTAAAATAATTCAATGGGGCCATCTACTGCATACTACAAATTTCGGGCATTTTCTGAAATTAACCAAAAAAAAATAATAAGGACCAGAACAAGGTGAGATGAAAAGTAGAACGATGACGAAATTTTAATGCAGGGATTAGAATACAGAAACCTGATTTTTTATACCTCAAAGTATTAGCGATATTACAATTATTTTTCGTTACGCAGGGGCTTCACAAGTAGCATTGGGCCTAATAAATGTAATGAGCCCGGCCGAGAAGTAGCATTGGGCCTAAACAGCAGCTTGCCAAAGAGAAAATTGGGTCCATAAATAAATGAAAATAAGGTTAGGATTCAAGTCCAAATGTCAAATGCCTACAATTTTAAAGTCTAAACACATCAATAACAAGCTACTACTCTGGATTATAAATATGTTCTTCCTTTACGTGGGCAAATAAGAGGTTTATTGATAAAAAATTTAAAAAAAGGGAAATACGCATTACATTTCCTTAATTAATGTGACCGTTTCTTTTTTACTCACATATTTGAAATTAGAGTTTCTCAAAATAAACTCAGATATGCAGAAACCATTGATTGCTTTATTACATTTTTTATCTTTCTTCTTACGTGACAACGTCATCTTACTATATCGAAGTAAACTACTAACTTGGTGCGACATGACACGTCGATTCAAAAAACTTAAAATAGTTTCGTCTCCAAATACTCCCTCTTCCTCCCAATATTAAAAAACTTACAATACTTTGTTTCGTTTCCCTAATATTCAAAAACTTGATTGCAAGTTCCAACCTAGCTAGCATTATTATTTCGTAATCGAGGAAAAAACTAGCAAGAGAGGGAGAGAACAAAACCAAATTGAAGAATGATCCCCCAAACAACTTATTACATATCTCACAAATAATCAATCAAATATTACATGCGTCACATTCAATCCCCCTCAAAACCACCAAATGCGATATACACACACATGAAACGCAACATTTACCTTCTCACCCTCAACAAACAATATTCATACCAACAACAACCCCACTTAAAAGAACAAGTATCCCACTCACCGCACGGCCAACAACCGAAGCACAGCCAGCCGCGGCGGAGCTGAGCACACCACCGCCGCGGCGGCTGCTCGACCGCGGCTCGACGCGTGCAGCATCGCGGCGGCCCGTACTCGCTGGCGCGCGGCCTGCGGGGCTTCCGATAAGAGCGTCATTGTTCTTGTCGTCGTGTCGATCTGGTTCGAGCGGGCCCTTCTGCCCAGGCTGGACGCCATTCCCGGCGACTGAGCGAAATGGTGTCGTCAGGACCTTCGGCCACGTCACTCCGGCGGCAGGCGCGCCTTGGCGGGCCTGAACGCCTTGTCTGCCTGCATTGCCGGCCGGCGACGAGGGCAATGAGGAGGGCTAGGATTAGGGTCAGGGACGTTATAGTGCGCGCTGCCATTTTTAGGGTTAGGGTTAGGGTTTGTATGGGGGCACGAAGGTTTAATTGTTTGAAAGGAGGATGAGTGTTTGTGAGAGGGGAGTGGGGAATTTATAGGGGAGGTTCGTTATTCAATTTGTTTGTTTGTGGGTTGTAGGTGAATTGTGACCGTTGGTGATATAGGAGGTCGTTAAATTTGGCGCTTCGTAAAAATGAGAGGATAAAATTAAAAAAAAATAGATGGAAGGTTGAGAGATTATTGCGGTACCTTTTATGCGGTTAGGAATTAATACTTGTATTTTATTATAAATCTAAGTTATTAATTGTGCGGACAATTTGATTAGAATCTGCATTCAGTTTTGAAGGTTAAGAGCATCTCCAACCACAAAACCTAAAATAGTGTAGTTTTTATACTAAGTTGGTATAGTTTTTACACCAAATCACTATTCCATCTTCAACCCATTACACTAAATTTTACACCAAAAAATATTCATTTTATCATTCTTATCTTTTAATGGGATATGATTAGAATATTTAATTTGTTATAACAAACTTTAAGGGCAAACTTGGAAAAAAACAAAAACTCTATATCTACAGTGTTATACCATTCCTAGCGCAACACTGTAGCACAACTTTAAAATAGCGCTAAAAATGACGATCGGTTGGAGGAAGAAAACGAGAAAATTTTGCGTCAATTTGGGGAAATGGCGATCGATTGGAGTTGCTCTAAGACAAATAGAATATAAAACTATAACTTCAATTTTAACCCTAACTTCGAAGTTTTGACGGAATGGTTATAGAAACATAATTTAAGGTGATATTAAAACAATCCAAATTTAAATCTTATTGACCGTAAATTCTATGTGGATTAGAAAAAATTGATATTGCTTTGCGCGTCCAGACTTTGACCCCATAATAAGGGCCCCAAACCTTTGGGAGCATATTAGATTATATAATTATAACTCTCAACTCTCACAAAACTTTAGAGTTTTGACCTAATGGTTAGAGGAATATAATTTAGTAGAGATAAATTTTTATGATTACTACAACAACGAAGCTTCCAAAAACTTTGGAGTTGATAGTTTCTTAACTCTTTAATTTAAACTAGTAAAACTAAATTCGTTTTATCGATTTTTTGAAGAAAATATGTAATTTTTTTTTCAAATTATGGATTTATGATCTAATCCATTTACCCATTTGAAGCTACTGGATTTCTACTATGACCAGAGAAATGAAAAGAAATAAAAATGGAAATGAAATATCACAAATTGGCGTTAATTTTCAAAGTATGGAAAGAAATGAAAAGAAATAAAAGTGGAAATGAAATATCACAGATTAGTGTTAATTTTCAAAGTATGGAATAGTATCATTTTAATTTGTCAACGCTGAGTTGGTCGCTACTCACCAGTATTGCACTCTATGTTTAACATTTAAACAAGCCAATACTATTGTTTATTTCACTTATTGCTAGATGCATCATCGCTTTACTTTCAATTAAAATGTTTTTAGAAAAATATTTTTGTCAAAGTATTTATACAAGTCTGGTATTAATAAACAACCAGAATAGGAAAAGCATTATTTAGAAAGAAAGTATTCTGCATTTTCTAGTTTATTCTTAGTCGAGCATGGCACATCTCATGATGAATATTCGGTTCATAAACTTATCAAAGAAAGCCCATCTTGATATGTCAAAGGCCTTACTAGGCTCCTGGCCCATAGGACCCAATAAATAAATAAACAAATAAAATAATTTAAATTTTGTAAAATATCGACATGAATCCACGGTTGTACGTTGCCATATAAGCCATATATAAATTTAGATACAAGAGAACGCACAAATTCATACACATTTGAAACTTAACTACAACTAATTAAAGTAGAATAAATCTGAAATCAAGGCCTGCGCATAGAGAAGTTCAGACGAGTAGTTTTTTTTTTAATTTGATAATTTGAAAGGCTTCATGGAATATCAAATATGATGGATTTAACAAAATTTTTAAAACGGGATCACTAACTAGTTTTTTCTTGGGAAAAATGTGTCCAGCCCCCAAAAGTAGAAAGTGTATGGCACCCCCCCCACCCCCCCCCCCGGTTATTCTGACTCATGTTTGTATACCCCAAATACACACCTTATTAGGTAGTTAAGGCCCCCAAAGTCATAGGATCCTGCAGCAATCAAGCCTCCCCTCAACAAAAGCTTACAATTTACCCTTTTGATTTGATGGAGCCTGGCTTAACTGCGCCCATTCCCTTAACCCCCATCCCATCTCTCTCTCCCTCTCTCTCTCTACTCTCTCCTCTCTCTCTTCTCGTCTCTCTCTCTCTCCCCCCGCCCACCTCTATTCTCGCAGACTTCCTCCTTCTCTCTCCCCACTTCCCTCATGGCCATCTGAAACATGATCAGACCCTGGAGCTTCGTTTTTGGAAGGCGAAGAGCTCTCACCATTATCTTGAGGAGCGTGGTCATGGAGTCGGATGTCGGGGAGTCATCTTGGAAATAGCTCGTGAACGCGGGTTCAACGACAAACACGGAACATGGTCCGGTAGGACCCGCGAGCTGACGGAGCCCGGAGCTTTGGTCTGATGCATCGTTGTTCTCCCCTTTCTAAGTTACGGAATATCTTTACCCAAATCAATGTCTTAATCAAGATAGTGCTCTTGTTTTCTTGTAATTTATGAAGGTAATCAATATCGGGTTTTTGTAGTTTTTCTCTTTCATTTAATTGAAATGGGATCTCCTTGGATTCTTGAACAGCGGTTTGGGTTTTCCTTTAATGTCTTTTTCTTGTGTGATTTGGTGATTGACAGAGTTCTGTATAAGAGATTAACAACAGAAATTTTCAAAAGCTCACATTGAATCTTCAGGCACATCGACATTTAGCTAAAAATTGAAGACAATGTGATTAAAAGTCGACTAAAGAATCTAAGAACCTGTGAATTTGAAAGGAGGGACAAGGAAAATTAGAACTATGAATGTTAGTTCTAAGGGCTGTCATGTTAGTTCTAAGGGCTGGAATGTTAGTTCTAAGGGCTGAACTGCTAGTTCTTAAGGCTGGACTGTTAGTTCTAAGGACTGGACCGTTAGTTCTACGTACCAGCTTTCATGTTAGTTCTGTCATCTCTTACGTTTGTTCTACCTGCTTTCATGGTAGTTCTGTTATCTCCTACGTTAGTTCTGTTCGCTACCATGTTAGTTTTGTCCGTTCTACTTTCTTTATGAGAACATTATAAACAACAATATCAGGATGAACACCATTTTTAAGGGCTAAATACCCATATTGGTATTATAATTTAACCCCATTTGCCAAGAAGGTATTTTAAATAAAAAAAATCGGCGTTAAGGCATTTTAATTGATTAAAATTACCAATTAGGTCCTTTTTTCTCGTCGGCGATCATTTTTCCGACGAGAACTCGTCACGTGCGTGGCACTTGATGACTTAATCTGTATAAATACCCATATTGGTATTTTAATTTAACCCCATTTGCCAAGAAGGTATTTTAAATAAAAAATCGGCATTAAAGCATTTTAATTGATTAAAATTACAAATTAGGTCTTTTTTCTCGTCAGCGACCACTTTTCCGGTGAGAACTCGTCACGTGTGTGGCATGTGATGACTTAATCTGTGTTTTAGCTGATGATGTGGCTCGGTTTGTTGATGTGGCTCGGTTTTAGCTGCTGATGTGGCTTAATCACAATTTAAGTCCAAAACGAACCAACCTGAACCCTAAAAATTTCAAAACAAAGATCAAACTTCCACGCATTCACTCCAGATCTCAGATCCAACTCAATTATCTTACCTTTACCGCTAACAGAAGCAGCCAAAACCCCCGATTCCAGGAACTTCTAGAAGAAAACGCCATGGGAATTCGGAGAGAAGAGAGTGAGAAGACGAAGATCACTGCAGACTAGATTGCCGCCGGCGCGGCCATGGATCGATGCAAGAGAAAGAGGTTCTATTTATACGGTAATTTCTCCACGAATTTTTCGCTAATTTTTTTACCAATTTTAGAAATGGGGGATTTTAAAATCGACTCTTATTCTTCCTGCCACTACCACGTCAGAAAATCGGTTGAATTAAAATGCACGTGACCAGTTCTTGCCGGAAAAGTGGTCGCCGACAAGCAAAAAGACCTAATTGGTAATTTTAATCAATTAAAATGTCTTAACGCCGATTTTTTATTTAAAATACCTTCTTGGCAAATTGAGTTGAATTAAAATACCAATATGGGTATTTATACAGATTAAGTCATCACGTGTCACGCACGTGACGAGTTCTCGCCGGAAAAGTGGTCGCCGACGAGAAAAAAGACCTAATTGGTAATTTTAATCAATTAAAATGCCTTAACGCCGATTTTTTTTATTTAAAATACTTTCTTGGCAAATGAGGTTGAACTAAAATACCAATATGGGTATTTAGCCCATTTTTAAGCATCATTCTATAAAGTTTAAACCCAGCAATTAGATTGCCATGCTTGCACAAGCAATCGACCAAACTGCAGTATGCTACGGCATCTGGCATAAATCACCTCTTTAGTATTTGAAAGAAAATTGTTGCTGCTTCCTTCAACATTCCTTGCACAGCCATTCCCTTGAGAAGGATGGTGAAAGTAACTATATCAGGTATGAGCTTGTGTACTCCCAATTGTCTATAGATTTTATGTTGGTGAGAGTAACTACATGAATTAGAACTAGAACTAACATGAAGTGAGTTACAATCAACATAAAATGAGTTAGAACTAACAAAGAGCACAAGAGCCTAAAACTAACATGAATTAGAACTAGAACTACCATGCAGTGGGTTAGAACTAACATGAATTAGAACTAAAACTAACATGCAGTGGGTTAGACAAAGAACGAGTTAGAACTAACATGAATTAGAACTAAAACTAACATGAAGTGAGTTAGAACTAACAAAGAGCAAGTTAGAACTAACAAAGAGCAAATTAGAACAAACTTTAAGTGAGTTAGAACTATCAAAAAGCAAGTTAGAACTAACTTTAAGTTAGAACTAACATGAATTAGAACTAAAACTAACATGCAGTGGGTTAGACAAAGAACGAGTTAGAACTAACATGAATTAGAACTAAAACTAACATGAAGTGAGTTAGAACTAACAAAGAGCAAGTTAGAACTAACTTTAAGTAAGTTAGAACTAACAAAGAGCAAGTTAGAACTAACAAAGAGCAAGTTAGAACTAACTTTAAGTGAGTTAGAACTAACAAAGAGCAAGTTAGAACTAACAAAGAGCAAATTAGAACAAACTTTAAGTGAGTTAGAACTATCAAAAAGCAAGTTAGAACTAACTTTAAGTGAGTTAGAACTAACAAAGAGCAAGTTGGAACCAACTTAAAATTAGTTAGAACTAACAAAGAGCCCATGAGCCCCAAGGCCCAATCAAAGACTTTTAAATATATATTGTATGTGTAGGGGTTTGAACTCCTGACCTCCTCTCCAAATTACCAAGCTTTACCACTAGACCAAGTAGCCAAAATATTAATGTTAGTTCCACTTAAAGTTAGCTCTTACTTGCTATTAGAACTAACATGAAATAAGTTAGAACTAACTTGAAATAGGTTAGAACTAACATGAGTTAGCTCATGATAGAATTTAAAAAATGGCATAAATAACTTGAGTTAGCTCATGTTTGTTCTATCGCAACTCATGTTAGTTCTAATTTTTACCAACTCATGTTAGTTCTAATTTTTACCAGCTCGTGTTAGTTCTAATTTATTTAATGCGTTAGTTCTAGCGTAAATGTTGGGTTTAAACATCATATTAGTTCCAATTTATGCCATATTAGTTCTAGCTTCTCCAGTGTTAGTTCTAACAGATATCGTGTTAGTTCTAATTTATTTAAGTCGTTAGTTCTAGCGTAATTGTTGGTTCTAAATGTCATGTTAGTTCTAGTTGATGATGTGTTAGTTCTAGCTTCTCCAGTGTCAGTTCTAACAGGTATCATATTAGTTCTAATTTATTTAATGTGATATTCCTAGCGTAAGTGTTGGGTCTCAACGTCATGTTAGTTCTAATTTATGCTATATTAGTTCTACCTTCTCCAATGTTAGTTCTAACTGGTATCGTGTTAGCTCTAATTTATGTAATGCGTTATTTCTAGCGTACTTGTTGGTCTAAACACCATGTTAGTTCTACTTGATGATGTGTTAGTTCTAGCTTCTCTAGTGTTAGTTTTATTTGGTATCGTGTTAGTTCTAATTTATTTAATGCGTTAGTTCTAGCGTAAATATTGGGTCTAAACGCGATGTTAGTTCTAATTTATGTCATGTTAGTTCTACCTTCTCTAGTGTTAGTTCTAACAGATATCGTGTTAGTTGTAATTTATTTAAGTCGTTAGTTCTACATAATTATTGGGTCTAAACGCCATGTTAGTTCTACTTAATGATGTGTTAGTTCTAGCTTCTCCAGTGTTAGTTCTAACTAGTATCGTGTTAGTTCTAATTTATTTAAGTCGTTAATTCTAGCGTAATTGTTAGGTCTAAACGCCATATTAGTTCTACTTGATGATATGTTAGTTCTAGCTTCTCTAGTATCAATTCTAACAGGTATTGTGTCATTTCTAACAGGAGCTCAACTAGAACTAATATAGCCACTAGAACTAACGCTTATATTAGAACCAACACTACCTGGAAGTAGAACTAACATGAAATCAGCTAGAATTAACACGAGAACCACCAGAACTAACATGAGCTCAACTAGAACTAACATAGCCACTATAACATGGTATAAACATATTAGTTCTACTTAAAGTTAGCTCTAACATGAATTAGACCTAAGTTAGAACTAACATAAAATAAGTTAGAACTAATATAAAATAAGGTTTACCACTAGACCAAATAGCCTAAAGTATTTATATTAGTTCTACTTAACATTAGCTCTAACATGAAATAGAACTAAGTTAGAACTAACATAAAATAAGTTAGAACTAACATTAAATAACTTAGAACTAACATGAGTTATTGCTCATAATAGAGTTCAAAAAAGGGCGGGAAATTTTCCTTTATTTTTTTCCATCAGATCGCATTAATGGGCGTGACTTTCCATGTATTTTGTGGACCAGACGTCTGGGGAAGATAAGTGGAGGGGTAATTTCGGGTTTATTTCAAAATACAATCTCTTTTTTATACTGCTGACGTGGAGGGGTCTTGAAATATTAATTGGTACTTTTTGGACTGAATCACATGGGTCAAAATACAAGGGGGCGGGTCACATGAACTTTCTCATTTTGGGGTTGGACACATTTTTCCCTTTTTTCTTTTTTGAATTTTTCCATGTGTGAAAGCATTTTGACTGAATTTTCCATTTCATTAATTTTCCCATTGCGTTCCAAGTGTGATATATAAAACTAATATAGAAGATAGACCTAGATTATTAAGATTTAAAAATGTCTACAGTAATGCAACTAGTACATCTCATAGGATTCAACTTTGAATGTGACTATCAACCCAGAAAGTATATGAACTTTTAACAGTCAGCCTAGACACAAAGAACGACTAGAATCCAATAGGGATATATATATATCATAAAAGTGATTGAATGACATCTCAAAAGTGCCCCTTTTTTTAGCTGGATCCCTTTAACTCTTTGGTACTACTAGATCTTGGACATTTTCCTCTCCTTAATAAGCCTACAAACTTTGGGCTCCATTATTTTTGGCGGTCGCCTTTTTTTTTAAGCAGGTAGAGTAACTTAACCAGTCAAGTCCTCAATGACATTCTGTCTTAAAAATAAAGGGACAGAATAGACAAAAAATAAGAGGAAAAACAGTCAACCGACTTAGCTACGGAGTGAATAACGCCATTACCAGTGCGCCTTACATAAGAAACTTTAGAGCAGTCATTAATAGTCAGACCAGCGCGAAATTCATCTGTAATAGAAGCCAAGGAAGCAAAAGGAGAAGGAGAGTCCACCAAAGAGACAACCTTTAGAGAGTCAATTTTCACCACTGAAATGCTCGAGTTCATACACCTCTCTCTTTAGGGTTCCTTTCTTGTGGGATGTTTTCGTTTTTTGGGACTAAAAGCTGCTCCAGTTTCTTTTCTTTTTTTTGTACTTGTTATTAATCATGTTTATGAAAAAAAGTGATGTTTTTGACTAAACTAGTACATAAATAGTATGTTTTAAATCCACATGCTCAAAAACAAGATGTTTTGTGTGTTGCTCTAGTGCGAAAAGATCTTTGAAGTTGCTAATCTGATGATTATGATTCTGTTCGATTTAAAATATATAGAAAGGAGTTTAATGAATGAAGATCGTACTTTTTTCCCCTGATGGAAGATTGTACTAATATAATTAGGTGCAGTCATGATTTTTCTAAAGGGTAAATTACGGTATTCCTCTACGAATTTTCAACATTTTGCAGTAAACCCCCATAACTCTTAAAATCACACTAAACCACCAATAGCTATTGAATTGTAGAAAATCCCCCAGAAATTTTCACGTTTTACAGATAACCCCAATGACGTCATCAGTCGATATTTAGGATCTCAATCTGTTGTTAATGAAAAATGTGCACTAACGCTATTACAGTGTTTATATGCAAGATGCAGAAATGTATTGGAGATTTTCTAAAAGCCTAATAGTTATTAGGAGTTTAGTGCAATTTCAGAAGTTATTGAGGGTTTATTGCAAAAACTTTGAAAGTTCTTGTGGGTTTAGTACAAGTCTCTTTTAGTGATTGGCTCAAGAAATTCACCAGAAAGAAAGAGTGACTCATGGGTATGGACACGAATGCATGTATACACCCATTCACAAAGTGGCGTGCTGCTTCAGTAATAATGTGTGTGTGTGTGTGGGGTGGGGGGTGGGGGGTTGGAAATTCTATTAAGTACTCTGTGAGTCTGTGGCAGATCATATGAAATAGGCAGAACATGACATACACTATCAATTTTAAGTGAATATAAATGTTATATAAAATCTGTGCTACCAATATACAAAAGCAAAGCACGCATACCACACCACGAAAGCTCTCAAAATATGAATACAAAAAAAAAAAAAAAAACCAAAAGCAAAGCACGCATACCACACCACGAAAGCTCTCAAAATATGAATACAAAAAAAAAAAAAAAAGCCAGCTCAAACAAGTAGAGAAATTAATGTAATCATCAACTTTAGAATTACTACTATGACATATGTCATATTCTTCTTATGATTTTAAATAGAAAGATCTATATATGATTTATTTTCCCCCCCTGCAATAGGACCTACAAGCAAACCTAAATAAGAGCCACTATTCTATCTTTGCTCATTTTCTTATAAAAGCTGACGAGGATCAACCTTGTACTGATAAGGTAGCGCAATCTCTTTGCAATTTGTGCCCTTATAAGATTCGGTTGGGGAATTTTTTTTTTTAATATCTTGTTAAAGCCAATATCATCTCCTAAAAACCAAAGGGAAATTTCTTAGTCGATTATAATAACTAGAGTCCATACAGATCGGGTTAGTCCGAGATGACAGTTTATTTAATCCCCATATGTAAACATAAAACCTTATAAATTAATTCAACATCCCCTCAAATTTCCTTACAAAATAGCCCCACACTTGGTAAGTTTTTTTTAATGATGATTCAACAGCCCCCATTTGTTTATTCATTTGAAGAATGGACAATGATCCCCTACTCATCTCCGAACAAAAAAGTTCATAATTAATGTACCCTCATATGAAGCAGTAATCTTTGTGGATATAGTCTTAAATAATATTCATCTTTAGATTGTAGCATCCGAGATTAATAGATAAGACTGCCAACTAGATGTCCTTGATGACGAGTAAGAAATAAACCAATGCATTTTCTTGTCCATTTAAGGTTCAGGCTGTGATTATTAAGAATATATATATATATATATATAATATTTCATTGGTACAAAATGAGGTATCCTAGACGGAAAAATTCTATCTAGGAAACTCAAATTTCCGTCTAAGAAAACTATCCCAGACGAAATTCCGCCTACGATGTGCGTCCAATATGTTTCTGTCTAGGATGTAGTATTCTAGACAGAATTTTCGTCTAGGATGCTTCCTAGACGGAATATTCTAGACGGAATTTATTTTCGTCTAGGATGCTTCCTAGACGGATGCTACAGTTTTTTTGAATCTACTTTGCACGGCTTATAAACGGGCACAATATTGCACAACACCAAATCACATTCATATCCAACACAATCTAATTATATTCTAATACCAAATCCAATTATATTCAAATAATACATTCACTAAAATACTAGAGCGATACATAAATAATACATTCACCAAAAGGACGTGCGGACGTGCGGCGACGACAGTGCCTTCGAGCTCTTCAGGCTAACAAAGTTTTGATTCGGTGGCATACCGAAGAAAAGCAAAGCCTTTGAGTCTATTTGCTATTCGATCCATCATAAGGTTAACTGGAAAAAAAAATAAGAAAAAGGTGAAATTACAAGCGAATTCCTTTATAGATGGATGTACAGTTCCATAGAGATCCATACACACATCTAAGAAAACAGAAGTCATAACATTATTAACCATCATTAATCCATTTAGCATAGCTTTTTTAATGATCTCAACTGCAACAGAAGTCATAACATTATTAACCATCATTAATCCATTTAGCATAGCTTTTTTAATGATCTCAACTGCATCCTTGTTGCTCACAATGTCATGTTATAATCACATTCTGCACACAATAATTATTGTGTTGTATTATTGTGGTTATGTTAACCAAACAGATACCATTGCAAAATTAATAAAACTGATAAATAGTTACAGATGTAATCATGTCTCCAATTTCACTGTATATCACTTGTTAATGAATAAAATAATTGAGATGCCTATAACAAAGTTGCATGCAAATTAGAAGGGAGGGAAGGAGGAGGGTGCTACATTTAAATGATATATTAAACGCAAATTAGAAGGGAAGGAAGGAGGAGGGTGCTACATTTAAATGATATATTAAAGCGTGTAGAAGGTATATATATACGTGTTGAGCAAGAGAACACCCTACATGAAAATATTATCTAAGTTCGAAGCAGTCTAAAGCAAAGATAGGATCAAGATCCTTAAAGCTGGCCATTAATTAGACCAAACAGTCCTCTATCAACCCCTTTCTTTTCCCCCACTACAAATTTAAGCATATTTTACAGATAGCCTTGATTGGAGAGAAGAGAACGTATACATTGTCCCAATTTCGAGTTTAAAATAAAATCTCATTTATCAAATGAAAAATAGATTTAATACTTAAAAAAAAAAGATAGATTTGTTGAAACTCGTGTGTGGCTATAGCCTGTAGTCCCATGTTTATAAAATTAGAGAAAGAATGATGGATATAAATAGAATGTTTGGGTTATTTTATTAAAAAAAATCTTTTGATTTATTTGGTTGACAGGATCAGACCAAGATCAGGTTTATTAGAGCATGATGGATGGTGAAAATTGTTGAGAACATTAATGTATACATATTCACATATTGAAAAATGTTAGGGTTTTTTAGATATTAGCACCTTAAATTATAAGTAATTTGATATTAACCTCTTAAATCTTTATATTCTGATATTAACCCTTCAAATACCTACGATATGTTAATATGAGCTCCCATGATCAGGTTTATATTTTGACATTAGCCCCTCAAATAGCAATGATGTGTTGATATGAGCCCCTCATATTAACATGTCATAGCAACTTGAGGGGCTAATATCAAAATGTGGAGATTTAATGGGCTAATATCAAATTTCCTTCAATGTAAAGGTCTAATATCTAAAAAACCCAAAATGTTAAAAAGTGCAATAGACTTGAATATAGAGGTGTTGATGTGCAATACCTTATGTTGTTCGATTATTGGTCAATTTCCTATCTGGCTTAAACTTGTAATGTTCTTGTCAAGAGAAGGGGTCTTGACTTCTATCTCTGTTTGAGTTTTCTTGCAAGAATCATATTTCTCTTAATTGTTGTCCAAATCGTCATAATTTTATAAGTATCCATCTATTTATTTCCTAACCCACTCTCTTACTTCATCATTAAATCCCTTTGGGATTTACAATTTGAATAAATTAATATTATATGAAAAAATTTTGGTAACTAACATGAGTACATTCTGATTTTTTTTACTACTTTGAAATTGACATTGTACACGGACATAATTTTCTAAGCTGATGTGTGGAACATGAGAACGAAATTTGGAAGTTAATTTCGTTGGTCTTAAAAGTTTACACGAATGAGTTTCCACACTTGACCCGTGTTTATAAAGATGCGTCAGGTTGTGGAAATTAGAAAATCATTAGACAAAACGAGAATAATTTATAAATGGTGTAGCGAGAATAACAAGTGATTTAATTAATCGAACATATATATAATCCCATTCTCACAAGCATCATCACAACAAATTAAGGCAAGCAACCTCGGTAAGCTGACTAATTGAGAATGGAGAATGCGTCAATTGCGGATGTGGCTCGTAGTCGTTTGGACACTTATTAAAATTTGGGAAAATTTCCCACTTGTTATTAAAATTTGGTAAACTTTCACAAGACCTCCTAATTTGGCTGGTAATGAGATAACTCTCTAAACCATTGAAAAAAAAAATCCCTAAACCTTAAATATGTCAATTTACCACTATAAAATTTTGTTAAATAAACCTATGAGTAGTGATAATTGTACACAAGAAATATACTATTTTTATACTACTATACACAAAAATTAGAATTTTTTCTAAGAATAATACAATTACTATAGTGCTTTTTTTTGGGTGGGGAGGGGGGTGGGGACAAGGAATTATTGGTTGGTGTAATATGGAGATAATCGAGATAAATTTTGGGACAATTAATATATTTTTTCGATGTTGGTTGGGATAATGAGATTGGGACAATAACTTTTAATGTAATGGATTTTTAAAACGCTAGTGGGATAATTACTCCACATGGGATAAAATTATCCCACTCATATGGAAATTTTTTTTGCTCCTAAACCAAATTTACCAAAGCTTTCATAATGGAACAAGTTGAAATAAGTAGGATAATTTTAAAACATTCATATATTAACTACTAATATATGTGCTAATCATATTAGCTAAATATAAAATGGTTATGTAATTAATATCATTACACATATTTTTAATTTATTATATTAATTATGATGTAATATATTATATTTTTATATTATACTATATTTATTATAATATGATATTTACAATATAATATATTTTGTTATTTATAAAATAATAAAAGTAACTCATAATTTATTATATTATAAATTATAATATAATATATGTTATATTATATATAATATATTATAATATTATTTATTATAATATGATCTGAAATAATATAATATACGTTATATTATAGTCTACTAAGCTCATTACTATAATATGAAAAAAGTAATGCATAATATATAATAAATTGTAATATGATAAATTATATTTATTATGACACGATGTTATATAATAGAAAATAACATATTTTATCATTTATAATATAATAAAAATAACCTTTAAATGAAAATGTTATAATATATATATCACCATATATTAAATAATAATATAATATATTATAATAATACACTATACTATTTGAATAAATTATATTATTATTATATAATATAATATTCAATTATAACATAATATAATTTATTATAATATATAATATATTATTTATTAAACTATATTCTAATATGATATAATAATTGTTGACCCTATAGTTTTGATGATGATTTGGCAAACAATTTATTACTAATAAGTTCTCTAGTGTTTTGTGTTTATGTTCTCTTTTCAGGTATTTCAACACACGTCAATCAAGCGTTAAAGATTCAAGTTCATTTGTGTGGATTTACCTAGGTATATGTTTAGTTTACTTACATATATTGTATGATTATATCTAAGCTCAATATATATACACTTAACTTCATTATATACATATAATACATGCATAATATATATATATATATATATAAGCTCTATGTCAATTTTCATGTTCACGAAAAACAGGTTTTCTGAACACTTTTCAAAAACAGGGAGTTTTCACAAACGAAAATTGATTTTCCAAAAATTCCTTTTCAAACATGTTTATTTCATCATTTAGAAATTTTCCCAAAAGTTTCACTATTTTTGGATTTGATTTGATATTTTAATGGATTTTCAAAATAGCTCCAAAAACCTGTCATATGCAACATATCAGTTTTCGGTCGACCGGTGCGGTCGACCGACAGTTGTATTTTTCCTGAGCTGCTCACGGTCGACCGAAGAACCTCCATAGACTTTTCCGGTCGACCGAAAATTCCGTCGGTCGACCGCCAGCTTTAAACCCTTATTCTCTGAGTTTTTGAGCTTAGCGGTCGACCGGACCGGTCGACCGCCGAGGTGTCAGAACCTTTGTAACGGCTAGTTTTTCTACCTGTTTTCAAAAAGAAATCCAAGTTTTGTGTTTAACAAAATCTTAAGTGTGTTTTAGAGCTGTTTAAAGTTGATTTCATCAATCTGTTTTCAAGAGAAGTTTTTCTACAACAAGAAGTGGCCTTCAAATCCCATTGGGATCATCATCTACTGTTCTTCTTGTTTGAGAAGTCTTCTAAACTCTTATATAGCTTATTATTTCATTTTCATTTCATTTAGCTATATTTATTGAGTTTCATTCACTGTTATCACACACACTTATTGAGCTTGATATTTTCATACCATATAGTGTGGGTTGTGGAGTGTGATTTAGTGAGTGTGAGCTTCATTACGTTCTCACTTGTTATTTGAGAACAAATCATTGTATTTAACTTTTATTTGTGAGAATCACTTGTAATACACTTGTACACCGAGAGAAGTGTGAGGCGAGACACAGGGTCGAATCCAATAGGAGTGGCATCGATTGACGAACCTAGGAGAGGTAGTAATCGAGCACTTGAGGAGGAGGACACGGGATAGGTTCCTACACTTAGTGTGTAAAGTGTGATTGCATAGTGTTTGTGTAGTGTGAAAGTTTTCGGTGATTACACTTGTACACCGAGAGAAGTGTAAGGCGAGACACGGGGTCGAATCCAATAGGAGTGGCGTCGATTGACGAACCTAGGGATAGGTTGTAATCGAGCACTTGAGGAGGAGGACACGGGGTAGGTTCCTACACTTAGTGTGTAAAGTGTGATTGCATAGTGTTTGTGTAGTGTGAAAGTTTTCGGTGATCTTGTAAACCGAGTGTGTAGAAGTTCCGGCTTCCAAACCGGATTGTGATAGTGGATATCTCCTCGAGGTGAGGAGCGGGGACGTAGGTCGTGGTGACCGAACCTCGTAAACATATCGTGTGTTTGTGTTTTGCTTAGCGTATATTTTATTCATCTTTATTGTTCATATCCATATCATATTTCTTCTTGCAAGATCAAATTGATCAACATAATTTAATTAGCTTTTAATTAGGATTAGATTAGCATAAGACCCTAATCACCCCCCCTCTAGGGTCTAACTGTTTCCCTGCCATAAGATTAAGACTACTATTAGGCTTTGTCATCCTAGGGACTTCCTTCGGACCTTGTGCTATGACATATTTTTTATCTTCTTTCTTCTTCAACCCTCGTGGCTTAAGATGAGGATACTTCTCCCAGCACCGATCAGCTACGTGCCCTGTCTTCTCGTAATGACCACAAATCAGCCCTGCTTTCCCTGGATCACCCTTCTTCCTCTCCTCCTTAGATTAAGAACCACTAGACTCGCCTCCAACTTGCTTTGCATCTCCCTTTGCTTTGTTTCTCTTATTTTTCTTGCCTTCGATGGCAATAGCCTTCACGCTCGCCTCTACAATAGATTCCACTGTGAATAACTTCATCTCCTTCCGGATGTAATCACTCAATCCCACCATATACTTCATAAACACAGAATATTCCTCTGTATCAATGTTGAGGACCATCGTCTGCTATTGGAACTCCGTGGTGTATTCTTGAACAGTTTGATTGACTCTTTGGCGTAACCCATACCACTTGTACTAACGCTCTTCAAGAAATCCTACCGGGTAGAACTGCTTCCTCAGTAGCTCTTTGAATTTTTTCCACGACACCGCCTTCCGTTCCTGCTTGCAATAGGATTTCCACCATGTCAATGCATACCCCGAAAGCTTCAAAGTCGCAAACACAAGCTTCTCCTTGGATGAATATCTATAGAGTGTGAAATAGGTCTCCATCCGCACGATCTAATCATCAAGCCTCTCGACGTTGACACTCCTGTCATACACAGGAATCTCCACTTTGAAGTCTATCTTCAAATTCTGGTAAGAACCCTTGTCTCCATCTGCTTTTCCAATGCATCTAGCCTTGTTGAACTATCTCCTTAAGTCATCTTCTTCTTTCTTAATTTATGGACTCCTTCCAATGAAATAAGGATCTCTCCTAGCTTCTTGTATTGCGATCGAGTCAGGACTATACACAGGATGTCCCCTTCACAGGATCTGATCGCTCTGATACCAACTTTATACGAGTCGTCGTGCGAGCACCTTTGATCGTGGAATTATCAAAGGTGGGTTAAGAAGAGGATGACAAAAACACAAGAATAATTCAGTATGTTGCGAAGAAAAATACCCTCTCTAGATTATGTTATAAAAAGATTACAATCCCTCTCTCACAATCTTATTAGAATCGAGAACAAACTCTCAATTCTCTAAACCCTAATCTCTCTTAATTATAATCTCTCTTTGATTACATCTGATTGATTAGAAACCCTAAAAAATCCCTTATATAGGTGTAATAATGTGGATGGAAAAGTGGTAAATAACTAAGCCCAAACCCAACAGGAATTCATGCAAACAAAAACCAAAACGAACCAGAAAACCTTCGATGAGTCGACTCACAACTGAGATGAGTCGACTCGTTCGAAACTAGATAAAAAACAAAACCAGTAATAAGTCGACTCATAACTGAGATGAGTCGACTCATCAGAGATCGATGACAAACGGCTAGGTTTCGTGAGTCGACTCATGACAGGCATGAGTCGATCAACCTGATGAGTCGACTCATGACTGTTATGAGTCAACTCACGGGCTAAAAACTGGATGCTTCGATTCTTCGATTCGGCGTCTCGTTCCACACTTTAACCTGCATTCCATTGTGCTGTTTTACACCTCTATTCTCAAGCTACCATGAGAATCATCTATCCTCAAACTCCCATAAGGATCGCTAAGTTCCGAAGAGAAGATACACCCGTATCACTGCATCCTTTGAGACCATAGGATGCTAGCCTATGCTTCTGAACCAAAGTCATATTAAGTATCTCAAGGGTGTTACCCACATCTTCCTTCCACCTATGTACCGCAAGAGAATCTGATAATCCCTGAAACTCCGGTGCCCTAATCTTCTGGTATCTCTCCACTAAGCGGAGCCAAGCCTCCTACTCTGTAGTTCTATTAGCAACTGCCTGTGGGGTGGGTATGGGTGTGTCTTATGAGAAAATTTTCACAACAGGAATAGCTGGTATCACCGGTGGTGGAACTACTAGTGGTGGTGGTGTGATGTGATTCGTCACAAGCTCCTCAAGTGCTACCATCCTAGCGGCTATGGGAGCCATTCGGGTGAAGCCTGTTGCGGCTTTGGTGGAGCCTGCTGTGGCTCTGCCTGACCATCTCTTCGGGTACGTGGTCTACCACGTCCGGCCATCTAAGCCTATAGAAGAAAGTTTATAAGTCATCGAACCAAACATATATGGAATTCGTACAGATAAGAAATTCGTATCATATATCATTCACACAAATACTTTTAATATCAATGAATACTAGTCTCACAAAAAAAATATTCGTAATTTTTGAATACGCGTATATAACTTCCTCACTCATTCTAGAAATTTCTAGTGAACTCTATACATGAATCTTAATAACTTCTACTCTAACTCCACGAGTCGACACAGGATGATCCTAAGGATACTCCCGTGTTTGGTATAAATAAAACCAACCCAAAACAGAGACAATCCTGGCGTTTGCACGTCCAGCAGTCGACTGTATTGAAACCTGCACACAGGCTAGGGTTCGGTATATTGGCCATAACTTTCTCGTCCGACCTCCGAATGAGGTGATTTAAGATTTGTTGGAAAGCTATTGAAGAGTCCTACAACTTTGATCTTTAAACTTTCTTAGATTCTAACTGCATTAGTGCATAAAATATAGAAACTTATAACTGGTCATAAATCTCAGATTTTTCTTTTGTCCTTTGTTAATGGCTTGCACATATGCACTCATATATTCACAAATATATATTGAATTGATCTCAAATCAATTCTTATCATATTCAAACATTAAAATATATTATTTTTCACCATATAACATATTTATTATTATTTATCATAAAATATTCAAATTTTCGGGGTTTTACATGAATATCCTCGTATAAGTCACCACCGTATAAGTCGTCTTCACTGGTATGAAATATGCTGACTTCATCAACCGATCAACTATAACCTAAACTGAATCGTTGCCCTTCTTTGACCTTGGCAGTCCTACAATGAAGTCTATAGAAATATTCTGCAATGAGTAAAGGCTGTAGGGTTCCTGCGGGTCTCTGATGTTCTGCCTTCACTTACTGACAAGTAAAGCACCTAGCCACATATTCTGCAATCTTCTTACGCATGCTGTTCCAAAAAAAATATCTCTTCAGATCCTTGTACATTTTAGTTGTGCCTGGATGCATTGCGTACCTGGTGCGATGTGCCTCATCAAATAAGTCCTTCTTAAGATGTGGATTTCCTAGCATCACTAATCGGCCCTTCATTCGAAGACCCCTATCTGCTCCAATGATCCAATCATCATTTGGCTCTTTGGAAGTCTCCTCCTTTTAGATTTTAATCCAAAAGTCCTCTAGCTAAGCTCTGACCACTCTATCATTTCAAGATGGCTGCATAGACAAAGCCCCCAAAAATGCATTGTTCCCACCGATCTTCGGTCTAAAATCAAACTAGCTAAGGGTTTGAAGATCTTGATATAACGAGCACCTCAAAGCTAAAATCTGATGTCGGCGCTTCCTACTCAACGTGCCTGCCATGATGTTCGCCTTCCCCGGATGGTACTGAATTGCGAACTCAAAATCCTTAATGAATTCAACCCATCATCACTGTCTCTGATTTAGCTCCTTTTGAGAGAAAAGATAATTCAAACTCTGATGATCCGTGAATAGCTCAAACTACAATCCATACAGGTAATGTCTCCATGTCTTTAGTGCGAAGACTACTACTGCTAGCTCTAAGTCATGTGTAGGATAATTCTGCTCATACGTCCTCAACTGTTGTGAAATATATGCTACTACCCTTTGGATCTGCATCAAAACACCTCCTATACCCGATAGCGATGCATCAGTGTAGACGATAAAGGTTTTATCACTAGTTGGGATAATCAATACTGGTACTCCGTAAGGCCTCCTGGTACTCCGTGCCCCAAACAAACTATACACCCTTCTTCGTAAGGCGTGTAAGTGGCGTTGAAATCTTCGAGAAATCCTGAATGAATTTCCTATAATAGCCTGCCAAACCCAAGAAACTACGAGTCTCCAAAATGGTCTTCGGTGGCTCCTAATCAAGTACTTCCTCCACCTTCACTGGATCTACTACAATACCCTCATTGCTAATGATATGGCCTAAAAATCTAACTTTAAAAAGCTAAAACTCACACTTGTTGAACTTGGCGTATAACTAATGCTCCCGTAATGTCTGTAATACCAAACGAAGATGCTGCTCGTGCTCTGCCTCTAATCTCGAATAGATAAGAATATCATTGATGAATACGATCACAAATTTGTTCAAATATGGACGAAAAACCCGGTTCCTCAAATCCATGAATACCGCGGGTGCATTGGTCAGCCCAAATGGCATGACAAAAAACTCGAAGGACCCATATCAAGTCAGAATGGTGGTCTTGGGAATATTCATCTTTTGAATACGTAACTGATGATAGCTAGAACGAAGATCAATCTTTAAGAAATGATGTGCTCCCTGTAGCTGGTCAAACAAGTCGTCAATCCTTGGTAGTGGATACCTATTCCGGATAGTGACCTTGTTCAACTCAAGATAATCTATACATAAGCGCATACTACTGTCCTTCTTCTTCACGAAAAGGACTAATGTTCCCCATGGAGAATGACTCCGACGAATATAACCTTGAGACAAAAGCTCTTCTTACTAAGTCTGTAGCTCACTCATCTCTACAAGTCCCATACGATCGGGTGCTCGGGATATCAGTGCTGTGCCCGACTACAACTTAATGTAGAACTCAACCTCTCTCATGGGAGGTAACCTAGGTATGTCCTGAAAAACATTCTGACAATCTGAGATAACTCTAGTCTCAGATAAATCGACACTCTGATCCCTCAACATCACCTCCTTGATGTACGTCAGAAATGACTCCACAAATTGATTGCCCTGTGAGGTCGCTACTATCAACTCAGACCCATCAGACGCCCGTAAATTGACTGTTTTAGTAAAATAGTCGATACTGACATGGTAGGATGAAAGCCAATCTATACTGAGAATGACATTGAAATCCGACATCCGTAGAACGATCAGATAGATGATGAACCTAAATTCATTAAGACTGATGACACATCTCCTACAGAAACTAATAGGGATACCTCCCATAAAGGAGTTGAGACGGATAACAGGATGTCTAAGGGATGTGCGACTAACTGAAGCCTATCCATGAAGGCATGGGAGATAAAAGAATGCGAAGCTCCAGAATCGAACAAGAACTGAGTTGTAAAAGAATTCACTAAGAAAGTACCTTCCACTATGGTCCCACTTGCACCATGATCATGTGGTACGACTGTATAAACCCTGCCGGTGGCAGACATTTGCTGAACTGCTAGCGGTGGGACATATAGGATTATTTGTCCCTTCGGAATCTCCTAGATAACACGAATCCGACCTGCTAGCTCCTCAATCCTAGGAATGATAGGCGGTGCCTCGATCCTCTGCTGCTGGCCGTAACAGCGGCCTTGCGACTGCTGATCCTGACCAGGATTCTGCTGTTGCCCGTATCCTCATTTTTGCTACTGGCATGAAAATTCTTGCCTTGTTGCTAGAGTCTTCTAAGTCTTGCAAAAGGTTTCTTGCCCTTGTCTCCAGACAATCCTATTTATATTATTAACTATCGATATGTTTGCCCGCTCCAATCGGCAAGTTTTAACTTCTTATCGAAGTAATAGGTGAAATCCTTCCATGTAATTGACATTCGCAGCTCTAGCACAAACTAAAGTCGGTATTACCATCCGGCGTCAGCCTTTAAGCTGAATATAGCTAACCTCTGCTTATGTACTGAATCGACGTTAAGTATATCTAGTAATACTTTCCACATATTTCTTCCATTTATAATTTGCAATTGAATCCGATGTGTCCTAAAATTTTAATTCTCCCAACTTCTAATTGAAAGTACCCTAATGCCACTAGGAAGGAACCCCAGAGGGCTTATGCCAAATTAAAAACTTATTAACAAATATCCTAGCAAATGAGATATGAACAATATATGTGCAAGGATATACAAGTAATACAAGGGTGAAATAAACATATCCTAGCAAATGAGATATGAACAATATATGTGCAAGGATATACAAGTAATACAAGGGTGAAATAAACATAAACAAGATAAACAAGATAGTGGGTAACATAAAGAAAGAGCACTTGACAAATGCGATATAAACAATAAGCATGAATATAAATGAACGCCAAAGATAAACGCAAACAAACGACATGATCACAGAGTTCGGTCCCCACGACCTACATCTCCTCTCCTCACCTTGAGGAGATCTCCATTATCACCACCGGGTTTTCTACGCTCATCCGAATAATGTTTACACCTTACACTCGATTTTCTAGTTCACCGAAAACTTTACAATTCACACTCTTGCAATCACACTCACTACCACCTCAAGTGTTGGTCTCTAGCCCGTGTCTCTCTCAAGTGTTAGGAATTATAACCTACCTCTAGGCATTACCACCTACCCTACTCCTCTTGGGACGACCCCGTCTCTCACCACACACTCCTCTTGGTGTACAAGTGTATTACAAAGTGTTCAACACAATTAGTCTCACAATACAAATAAATTTGTTCTCTACAATGGATGAGAACACAATGTAGGCTCACTCTCTAAGTCACACTCCCCACAACCCAAATTATACTATGTATGAAATAGAATAAGCTCAATGGTTGTGTGTGTAAATAAAGAGATTAATCAAATCTAAACTCAATATAAAACTAGCTTTAATAAAATAATAATCACACAAATAGAAATAAAGCTAGAAAAAGAGTTTAGGGAAACTTCTCTATGGATCAAGAGAGGGAGGGAGAAGAGTTGAATGCTCAAACACAATTGATGATCTTCCTCAAGCTCTTGTGAAAATTTCTTCACAAACCAAACCCTTAAACACTCTCTTAAACAAACTAAAACAAACTTTAAACCCTTGTTAAACTTGTTTAAATCATTCTTGGTTATTAAAATAGAGCTGGGTATAAGGGGGTATTTCTAGAAAACCCCAAAGATCAAGAAACCCCAACAAAAAGATCAAAAACCAAAACATGATAAAGGCTGAAAAAACTAGCTGTTATGCCATCAGTCGACTGACAGCTTCCATCAGTCGACTGATGAGCTAACCGTTAGAGGCATTTTTCAGCTCATCAGTCGACTGATGTCCTTATCAGTTGACTGATGACCTCATCAATCGACTGGTCAGTCGACCAAAAGAAAACAAAAACTTTTTGATATTCCAGGTATTTTCTTCAGTCGACTAAACATATTCATCAGTTGACTGATAACACAGTATCAGCCTGGTTTAAATAGTAAAACTGATTTTTGAAGTGCCTTTAAAAATAGCAAATAAATTTCAAAAAATTTAAAACTTTGGAAAATCAATGTAAACATGTAAATGAACATGTTACAAAACGAATTTTTGAAACTGCACTTCTCAATAATGAAAACTCATCATTTTTCAAATATGTCCAAAAACATGAAAACTAAACATACATGTTTTTGTCATTTGACATAAATACAATATTAAAACATTTGTAAAATGATTTTATAGACTTAATGAATTGATATAAACTGATATTAAAGTCTATAAACTAATAAAACAAGAACACAATATTTTTCAAAATACAATAGAATATGAAACATATAAAAGTATACATGAAGATATATATTGTTTCATATCTATCTTGCTAAACGAAAACATATATGTGTATATATAACTATATAGATACAAGAACCAAAACGTTTATGTGTGTATATAATTGAGCTTAAAGTACTAACACACATAATATAAAACCTAAACTAAATTACCCAAGATTGATGAAGGTCTTCAATGAGCTCGAGTTGGTAAACTTGCGGATGAATCTTGAACTTGGATCTTCAACTTGAATTGCATAGGCTTCATTCCACTATTCCACCAACCTCCATACGATATGATCGTGAATGCTTGATTTCATCCATCCTCCAGCTTCGTTGTTTGTCTAGAATAGCTAGTAAGAAATACAAACACTAGACAAACAATATTAGGAATTGTTTGTAATCATCAAAACAAGATTAGAAGATGTAGGCTCATAATATGAGACCTAATAATCTCCCTCTTTTTGATGATGACAAACAATCTACACAAATAGTATATAAGATAAGCAATAAAGCACAATACTCTTAAAATATACTCACAATCCACTTGTTTCTCCCCCTTTTGCAACATCAAAATGGGGAAACAAAAGAATAAGAGAGCGAAAGCTCCCCCTACAAGTAAGCACGGTGAGTATAAAACAAGTATAGGGATTGCTCCCCCTATCAAAATGCCTTATGGAATATACGCAATGATGACCAAGGCAAACATATGTGAGCAAGCATAGATAAAAAATATGTTAAACACAACTCACATACACAAATATATTGAGGACATATGTAGATATGTCAAAATGAAAGAGGTGTCTCAAAGCATTGGTTTTAAAACAAAACCTAATCAAAAAAAATTTATGATATCAAAAGAAAGAAAACATGAGAAACAAGCAAAAAGTTTTCAAATGAAAACACATCAATTAATGAAATCATAAATCACAAGTAAATTACATAAAACCAAATCATCATTGATTTTAAAAATCAAGAGAGGTAACCATATCTAGCTCTTGAGCTAGTAACAACCCGTATAAACGTTTTAGCACCCGCTAAACATAATTTGGGAAATAAACACCCAATAAACCCGGGGGTTATATAAATACAAACCTCTCAACAAAAGTAAACATAATTTGGGAAATAAACACCCAATAAACCCGGGGGTTATATAAATACAAACCTCTCAACAAAAATCAAAACTAATAATCATGAAAACAAAAGAATTGATCAAAGAAAAATTATTTTCATATTTCAAAAAAAATTTAAAACATAATTTTCAAAACCAAGAAAAAAAAATACAATTCTTAGTTTTAAAAAGATTTTGGCACCCAACCATTCTTGGTGTCGGATTGGTTAGGAACATGACCCCTATCATTCAAGGTCAAAGTCCTAGGGTTATGAACCCTCTTGGGGACATGTGGTGCACGGACATGGTCATAAAAAAATTACTCAAATGACCCTTCCAATTGCAATAAGTATAATGAAAAGGAAGCATTTTCTTATATTGACCAAACGGTTGTGCACGGGATTCATTTGCAAAAATAGATGGTCTTATAAATTTATTTTGCAAATGAGAAATATTTTTAAACAATGGTTTATTTGGAATATATTGCAACTTAGAAGCTTTTTGCATATCATAACAAAATTTTGCAAAATGTCCAAACCTTCCACAAACATCACATTTAAAAACATGTGGTCTACTAGAAACATTTGGCAAACAAGATTTTCTTTTCAAAACAAAACAATATTTGGCCAAATGACCAAAACGACCACAAAGATCACATTGATACACATGAGCATGCTTATGATGTACTTTTTGTGCATGTGTGTGTACATGTGATGTAGAAACCTTATGAGATGCACAAAAGGAATTAATATAAGCCTTAGTGGGTTTATATGCATCATAGCAAAATTTAGCAAGGTGACCTTTTCGGTCGCAAATTGAACACTTGTAAACTTTGCTATATATGTGCGCATACTGAGTGGATGATTTAGACTTGGCACACATATCCACAAGTTTCTTATGATTAATAATGGTTGAATTAAGAGTTGAATCTAAAGAGGTAATACAATTTTTAACATCATTCAACTCATCATTAGGCACATATGCATTAACATTAGAAGTAGAACATAAATAGTCAATTATGAAAGAAGCAGTATTATTTTGTATGTTCTCTACTTCTAACATGGCATTATTTTTAGCATGAGATAAGCTAGTGATGGATGAGGTTAATTTTTCATTTTTCAAATTTAACATATCATTGTTTTCTTTAAGTGTAACATTCTCTTTAGCAATTATATTAAATTTGGAACCTAGCAACTCATGATCGGATTTAATTTCTACATGCTTGCTTTTAAGATCAATAAAATTACTTGCAATTTCTTGTTGGCATGCATTAACCTATTATATGCACAAGTGAGTTCATTAATGGATATATCACTATCAGATTCCGAATCGCATACCATTTTTAATAGGGCTATCGCCTATAGACTGTGTGCATGATGATAATGCTCCAATAGGACTTGAAGAGGAACCCGCCAAAGCTCTTCGGATCGCCTCCAAGTTTCCTTGATGTGCTTTAATAAATTTTCATAAAGTATAAGCACTATCAAAATGAACAAACTTGTTAGAAATAGATGAGTCAAAAGTATTTAGTAAATATTCTAACAAGAGCTTGTTCATAGTAAACATTCTTTTATCATTTTTACTCCACTTGGATTTTTCGAAGTGGGTACAATATAAGCATTTTCGATAACTTCCCATAAATTAAAATGTTTAGTTCTAACAAATATATTAAATCTAAAACACCATTGGTCATAAGGGAATTTATTGAATTTTGGAGCAATACTAGGATCATAGCCTAAACAAGATGCAACATGCATATCTATAATATAAAATATATGCAAGCAAGATACAAATAATCTCAAAACTAGATTAGAGCAAGAAAGATAACTTGGATCTTTAACTCAAGGTGATTAGACCTTAAATCAAAGAGCACCAATCTCTAATACCATTTGAAATTATCCTAATGCCACTAGGAAGGAACCTTAGAGGGGGGTAAATAGGGTTTATGCTAATCTAATCCGATTTATGCCAAATAAAAAACTTATTAACAAATATCCTAGCAAATGAGATATGAACAATATATGTGCAAGGATATATAAGTAACACAAGGGTGAAATAAACATAAACAAGATAAACAAGATAGTGGGCAATATAAAGAAAGAGCACTTGACAAAGGCGATATAAACAATAAGCACAAATATAAATGAACGTCAAAGACAAACGGAAACAAACAATATGATCACAGAGTTCGATCCCTACGACCTACGTCTCTGCTCCTCACCTCAAGGAGATCTCCACTAGCACAATCGGGTTTTTTACGCTCACCCGAATAACGTTTACACCTGACACTCGGTTTTCTAATTCAGCGAAAACTTTACAATTCATACTCTTGCAATCACACTCATTACCACCTCAAGTGTTGGTCTCTAGCCCGTGTCTCCCTCAAGTATTAGGAATTACAACCTACCTCTAGGCATTACCACCTACCCCACTCCTCTTAGGACGATCCCGTCTCTCACCACACACTCCTCTCGGTGTACAAGTGTATTACAAAGTATTCAACACAATTAGGCTCACAATACAAATTAATTTGTTCTCTATAATGGATGAGAACACAATGTAGGCTCACTATCTAAGTCAAACTCCCCACAACCCAAATTATACTATGTATGAAATAGAATAAGCTCAATGGTTGTGTGTGTAAACAAAGAGATCAATCAAATTTAAACTCAATATAAAACTAGCTTTAATAAAATGATAATCAAACTAATAGATATAAAGCTAGAAAAAGAGTTTAGGGAAACTTCTCTACGGATCAAGAGAGAGGGAGAAAAGTTTAATGCTCAAACACAATTGATGATTTTCCTTAAGCTCTTGTGAAAATTTCTTCACAAACCAAACCCTTAAACACTCTTTTAAACAAACTAAAACAAACTTTAAACCCTTGTTAAACTTGTTTAAAATATT
This sequence comes from Asparagus officinalis, assembly GCF_001876935.1. Classification (NCBI taxonomy): domain Eukaryota; kingdom Viridiplantae; phylum Streptophyta; class Magnoliopsida; order Asparagales; family Asparagaceae; genus Asparagus; species Asparagus officinalis. The sequence continues at coordinate 15,108,766 of NC_033797.1, forward strand.
CTTGGTTATTAAAATAGAGCTGGGTATAAGGGGGTATTTATAGGAAACCCCAAAGATCAAGAAACCCCAGCAAAAATACCAAAAAATCAAAACATGACAAAGGCTGAAAAAACTAGCCGTTATGCCATCAGTCGACTGACGGCTTACATCAGTCGACTGATGAGCTGACCGTTAGAGGTATTTTCCAGCTCATCAGTCGACTGACGACCTTATCAATCAACTGATGACATCATCAGTTGACTGGTCAGTCGACCAAAAGAAAACAAAAACTTTTTGTTATTCCAGGTGTTTTTTTCAGTCGACTGAACATATTCATCAGTTGACTGATAACACTGTATCAGCCTGGTTTGAATAATAAAACTGATTTTTGAAGTGCCTTTAAAAATAGCAAATAAATTTCAAAAAATTTAAAACTTTGGGAAATCATTGTAAACATGTAAATGAACTTGTTATAAAAAGAATTTTTGGAATTACACTTCTCAATAATGAAAACTCATCATTTTTTAAATATGTCCAAAAACATAAAAACTAAACATACATGTTTTTGTCATTTGACATAAACACAATATTGAAACTTTTGTAAAATGATTTTATAGACTTAATGAATTGATATAAACTGATATTAAAGTCTATAAACTAATAAAACAAGAACACAATATTTTTCAAAATACAATAGAATATGAAACATATAAAAGTATATATGAAGATATATATTGATTCATATCTATCTTGCTAAGCCAAAACATATATGTATATATATAACTATATATATACAAGAATGAAAACGTTTATGTGTGTATATAATTGAGCTTAAATTACTAACACACATAATATAAAACCAAAACTAAATTACCCAAGATTGATGAAGGTCTTCAATGAGCTCGACTTGGTAAACTTGCGGATGAATCTTACAAATATAAGCATTTTCGATAACTTCCCATAAATCAAAATGTTTATATCTAACAAATATATTAAATCTAAAACACCATTGGTCATATGGAAAATTATTGAATTTAGGAGCAATACTAGGATCATAGCCTAAACAAGCTGCAACATGCATATCCATAATATAAAATATATGCAAGCAAGATACAAATAATCTCAAAACTAGATTAGAGCAAGAAAGACAACTTGGATCTTTAACTCAAGGCGATTAGACCTTAAATCAAAGAGCACCAAGCCCTGATACTATTTGAAATTACCCTAATGCCACTAGGAAGGAACCCTAGAGGGGGGTAAATAGGGTTTATGCTAATCTAATCCGATTTATGCCAAATTAAAAACTTATTAACAAATATCCTAGCAAATGAGATATGAACAATATATGTGCAAGGATATACAAGTAACACAAGGGTGAAATAAACATAAAATATATGTGCAAGGATATACAAGTAACACAAGGGTGAAATAAACATAAACAAGATAAATAAGATAGTGGGCAATATAAAGAAAGAGCACTTGACAAAGGCGATATAAACAATAAGCACAAATATAAATGAACGCCAAAGACAAATGCAAACAAACGATATGATCACAGAGTTCGGTCCCTATGACCTATGTCTCCTCTCCTCACCTCAAGGAGATCTCCACTATCACAATTGGGTTTTCTGTTAGACCTTAGAGGGGGGGTGATTAGGGTCTTATGCTAATCTAATCCGATTAAATGCCAATTAAAATTAATAAACAAGTTCAAGATAGATATACAAGAGTTATGTGCAAGAATAAGCAAAATGAACAAAGGTAAATATCCTAGCAATGAGATATACTATGAGATATATGCAAGGATATATGAGCTAACACAAGATGATATATCCTACCAAGAAGATATACAATATGATATATGCAAGGATATGTAAACTAACACAAGGGGTAAGCAATCTAAACGAGATAGTGGATGATATAGATAATGAGCTAATGACAATGGCGATATAAGATATGAACATAAAAATGAATAAACGCTAAAGCACACTCAAACAAGCAATATGATCACGGAGTTCGGACCTTCCGTCCTACGTCTCCGCTCCCCACTCCCGGGGAGAAATCCACTAACACAATCCGGTTTGGAAGCCGGAACTTCTTCTACACACTCGGTTTTCTAGCTAACCGAAAACTTTACAACTCACACTCTTGCAATCACACTCTACACCCACTAAGTGTTGGACCTAGCTATGTCTCCCTCAAGTGCTCGGTTACAACCTCTCCCTAGGTTTGTCAACCGACGCCACTCCTCTTGGAACGAAGTGATTTCACAATTAAGCACAATATAGCAAATGATTGTTCTCTCTAACAAGGTGAGAACTCAATTAGGCTCAACTCAATGTCACACTATCCCACAACCCAATTATATAATGTATGCAAATACAATAAGCTCAATGGTTGTGTGTGTAAACAAAGAGTAAATCAAATCAAACAAAACTCAATATAAAACTAGCTTTAATAGTAATGATAATCAACAAATAAATATAAATAAAAGCTAGAGTTGAGTTTAGGAAAACTTCTCTAGATCAAGATGGAGAGATGGAGATATGAGCCCAAACAAGAAGATAATCTCCTCCACTTGTGAAAACCAAAATAGCTTTAAACCAAACCCTTAAACAAGCTTAGAACAAGCTTAAACCCTTTTTCAAACCCTTGTTTAAAAACTTCTTAGAAAAACTCAGCCAAAACCCCAAAACAAAAGACCAAAAACACCCCAGCAACGGTAACAAAAATAGCCGTTGGAAGCAGTCAGAACGAGCGGCGGTCGACAGAAGAAATTCGCGGTCGACCGACAGAAACGATCGGTCGACCGACGGAAATTTCGGTCGATCGCTATCCAAGTCAAACACGAGAAAAACACCACCTGACTTATCCGGTCGACCGGTGCGGTCGACCGAACGAAGCTCTCGGTCGACCGCGACGGTCGACCGATGAACTCTCTATCGCCCAGTGAACACGAGAACTCAGGTTCGGTCGACCGGTTCGGTCGACCGAAAACTGACATATTCAAAAACTATTTTGCTAATTTTAAAATGCTGTTTAAAAATATCAAATAAATTCCAAAAAATGTAAAACTTTGGGGAATGATTGTAGACATGATAATAAACATGCTACAATGACTGGTTTCGAAAAAGGACTTCCCAAATGAAAAATATCATCATTTTGCAAAATAGTCCAAAACACGAAAATGTAAACATGTGAATTTTGACATTTTGGCTAAACCAACTTTTGAAACTTTACAAAATGATTTTATAGACTTGAAGAAAGATGTAAACTATTGTTATGAAGTCTATAAACAATGAATGTAGTATTTTATCAAAATACACATATAATGCACTAAAACATGATTTCATTTAACTAACTAAAATTGATATTGATGACATCATATATATGCATGTAAGTATGAAACAAAAATATATTTTCTAATTATATTCAATTGTTTCATAGTAAAACTTGAAAACTATCAAACCAAAACATATGTGTATATATATAACTATATATATACAAAAACCAAAACGTGTATGTGTGTATATGATTGAGCTTAAAGTACTAACACACATAATATAAAATCTAAACTACATTACCCAAACAATCTTGATCTTCAATTAAGCTTGATTTGGTACACTTGCGGATGAAGCTTGAACTTGATCTTTAACTTTGAATAGCAAGGCTTCAACCCGACATTCCGCCAACCTCCTATGGATATGATCATTGAAGCTCTATTCCATCCATCCTCCAACTACGTTGTTTATCTACAATACATAGGAATGTACAAACACTAGACAAACAACATTAGTAGTAAATTGTTTGTTAAACATCATCAAAACAAGAAGGCCAACAATCTCCCCCTTTTTGATGATGACAAATAATTTACGAAAAGAGATATATGCATGAAAGGAAATGAATTGTAATTCACATGCATATAAACAAACAAGATAGATATACTCACAATATTTCTCTACGAAAATACAAATACTAGACAAACAACATTAGTGGTAAATTGTTTGTTAAACATCATCAAAACAAGAAGGCCAACAATCTCCCCCTTTTTGATGATGACAAACAATTTACAAAACAAAGTATATGCATGAAGGAAATGAACATATACAAGATAATACACATGCATATAAATGTATACTCACAATATTTCTCCCCCTTTGACAACATCAAAAAGGGGACAAAAAGAATAAGAGAGCAAAGGCTCCCCCTATCAATAAGCATAGGTGAGTATCAAACAAGTATAGGGATTGCTCCCCCTATCAAAAAGCCATATAGAATATATGCAATGAGGACCATGGCAAACATATGTGAGCAAGCATAGAAAATATGCTAAGTATCACTCACATTTAAGAGATAATGAGAACATATATAAATATATCAAGATGAACATATTGTCTCATATCAAAAACATAAAAACCATGTATAAAAAAAAGGTTTATGAAATCACAAGAAGGAAGACATGAGAATCATGTAAAAAGTTTTCAAATGAAAACAAATCAACCAATTGAAATCATAAATCAAAGTTTAAATCCAAAAACGATGTTTGATCAATCAAGAAAATTTTCTTTGTGGGATTTGATCAAACCACATATGGAATACATTATAAGGCACGAATAGATGATCCATAAGCACAAACACATAAATATCATCATATAAGTGAAATATAATGAATTCAAAGCAATAATTCAAAACAAAATCTTTGATAAAAGAATTTCAAGAGAGGCAACAATATATCAAGCTCTTAAGCTTGTTCCAACCCATATAATCATTCTAGCATCCGGTAAACAAGATTTGGGAATAAACACCCAATAAATCCGGAGGGTTATATAAATGCAACCTCTCATTAAAGCAAAACCAATGATCATGAAAATAAAAGAATTTAGCCAATAAAAGGAATTGTTTTCATAAAAGTTTAAAATGCATTTTTCAAACCAAGAAAGAGAAAAAATAAGAATACTAAAATTCTTGGTTTAAAATTTAAATTTGTTTTGGTACCCAAGAACTCTTGATACCAAAAGATTCCCTATCATTAAAGCTCAAAGCCTTAGGGTTATGAACCCTCTTAGGCACATATGGTGCACTAACATGGTCAAAACAATATTCATTCAAATGACCCTTCCGATTGCAATTTGTGCAATGAAAGAGATCCATTTGTTTTTGTGGACCATTAGCTCGTGCACGGGAATCATTTGCAAATAAAGATTTTCTTTTAAAATTATTTTGCAAATGAGAAACATTCTTAAACAATGGTCTATTTGGAACATATTGCAATTTAGAAGCTTTTTGTATGTCAAAACAAAATTTAGCAAGATGTCCAAACTTACCACAAACATCACATTTAAAAACATGTGGTCTATTGGAAGCATTTGTCAAATGAGATTTTCTTTTCAAATCAAAGCAATATTTGGCCAAATGACCAAAACGACCACAATAATCACACTTGAACACACTAGCATGCTTATGATGAACTTTGTGAGAATGAGCATGTGAATGTGTAAGTGTACAAGATGAAGAAGCTATATGAGCATAAGGAACATTAGAATTCTTATGTTTGTGTGCATCATAACAAAACTTAGCTAAATGACCTTGACGGCCGCAAATAGAACACTTATAAGTTTTGCTATACATGTGTGCATAATGAGTGGATGATTTTGACTTAGTCTTGGCACACATGTCCATAAGCCTCTTATGATTATTAATGCATATTTTCAAAGTTGAATCTAAAGATGAAATACTATTTTTCATAAGATTCAAATCTTCATTTTTAGGCACATATGCATTTTTAGAAGTAGAACATAAATAGTTATTTATAAAAGAAGCTGTATCATTCTTTATGTTCTCTACTTCTAACATGGCATCAATCTTAGCATGAGATAAGCTAGAAATGGATGATGATAATTTCTCATTTTCCAATTTTAACATATCATTACTTTCTTTAAGAGCAACATTTTCTTTGGAAATGATATCAAAATTGGAAGCTAGCTTCTCATGATCGGATTTTAAAACATCATGCTTGCTTTTTAAATCATTAAAATCATTTTGCAATTTGTTAAAGGCATGCAATAATTTTTCACTAGCACAAGCAAGTTCATCACTAGATAAATCATTATCGGGTTCGAACTCGCAAACCTCACTAGGGCTATCGCCTAGTGGCCGTGTGCATGTTGCTCCGTATGAACTTGAAGTCGGATCCTCCAAAGCTTGTTGGATCGCCTCCAAGTCCCCTTGATGTGCTTCAATTAATTTCCATAAGGTGTAAGCACTATCAACATGAACAAACTTGTTAGACATAGATGAGTTAAAAGCATTTAGCAAATATTCTAACAAAATGTTGTTCATAGTAAACATACGATGATCATTTTTATTCCACTTGGATTTCTCCAAAATGGGCACAATATAAGCATCATCTATAATTTCCCATAAATCAAAGTGTTTAGATTGAACAAAAAGTTTAAATCTAACACACCATTGGGCATAGGGGAAATTATCTAATCTAGGAGCAATATTGATGGCATAACCTAAACCATGCATATCCATAATATAAAAGGCAAGCAAGATACAAATAAAGCTCAAAATTAGATTAGCACAATAAGCTAACTTGGATTTTTAACTTTAGGCGATTAGACCTTAAATCAAAGAGCACCAAGCTCTGATACCAATTGTTAGACCCTAGAGGGGGGGGTGATTAGGGTCTTATGCTAATCTAATCCGATTAAATGCCAATTAAAATTAATAAACAAGTTATCCTTAGCAAGTATGAAATACAACAAGATATGTAAGCTAGGATAAGCAATATGAACAACAAAGAGATATATCCTATATGATAAGAATATATATGCAAGGATATATAAACTAACACAAGATAATATATCCTACCAAGAAGATATAAAATATGATATATGCAAGGATATGTAAACTAACACAAGGGGTAAGCAATCTAAACGAGATAGTGGATGATATAGATAATGAGCTAATGATAATGGCGATATAAGATATGAACATAAAAATGAATGAACGCCAAAGCACACTCAAACAAGCAATATGATCACGTAGTTCGGACCTTCCGTCCTCCGTCTCCGCTCCCCACTCCCGGGGAGAAATCCACTAACACAATCCGGTTTGGAAGCCGGAATTTCTTCTACACACTCGGTTTTCTAGCTAACTGAAAACTCTACAACTCACACTCTTGCAATCACACTCTACACCCACTAAGTGTTGGACCTAGCCGTGTCTCCCTCAAGTGCTCGGTTACAACCTCTCCCTAGGTTCGTCAACCGACGCCACTCCTCTTGGAACGATCCTCGACTCTCACCACACACTCCTCACTCGGTGTACAAGTGTATTACAAAGTGATTCTAACGATAAGCACAATATAACCAATGATTGTTCTCTCTAACAAGGTGAGAACTCAATTAGGCTCAACTCAATGTCACACAATCCCACAACCCAATTATATAATGTATGCAAATACAATAAGCTCAATGGTTGTGTGTGTAAACAAAGAGTAAATCAAATCAAACTAAACTCAAATAAATTCTAGCTTAATAAAATGATAATCAAACAATTATATATAAATGTAAAGCTAGATTGAGTTTAGAAACACTTCTCTAAAGATGACAAGAGAGAGATGGAGATATGAGCCTATAACAAGAAGATAATCTCCGCTCCACTTGTGAAAAACCTAAAAGCTTTAAACGCAAAGCCTTAAACAAGCTTAGAAACAAGCTTAAACCCTTTTTCAAAACCCTTGCTTTAAAAACTTCTTCTTAGTTGAAAAAAAAACAGCAATGGGTATTTATACCACTAGAAATCTATAGCCATAACTCCAAAAACAAAAACCAAAACAGCCACCTACAAGGTAATACAAACTAGCCGTTGGAGAACCAGTACTGAAGAGCGGCGGTCGGCACCGAAGAAAATTCGGGGTGGCGACCGCACAGAAACGATCAGTCGAAACCGACGGAAATTTCGGTCCACGCATCCAGTGCCAAACACGAGAAAAACACCGACCGTGACTTATCGGTGCGACACGGTGCGGTGCGACGCGAAGGAAGCTCTGCGTCGCGCGGGTGGGGTCCGCCCCGACGATGAGACTCTCTGTCGTCCAGTGAACACAGAGAACTCAGGTTCGGTGCGGACTCGACAACTGACATACTTCAAGAAAGCTGTTTTTGCTGAGTTTTAAAATATCAAATAAATTCCAAAAAATGTAAAACTTTGGGGAATGATTGTAGACATGATAATACACATGCTACAAAAACTGGTTTTGAAAAAGGACTTCCCAAAAGAAAAATATCATCATTTTACAAAATAGTCCAAAACATGAAAATATAAACACATGAGTTTGATGTTTTGACCTAAACCAACTTTTGCTACTTTACAAAATGATTTTATAGACTTGAAGAAAGATGTAAGCTATTGTTATGAAGTCTATAAACAATGAATGTAGTATTTTATCAAAATACACATATAATACATTAAAACATGATTTCATTGAACTCACTAAAATTGATATTGATGAAATCATATATATGCATGTAAGTATGAAACAAAAATATGTTTTCTAATTATATTCAATTGTTTCATAGTAAAACTTGAAAACTATCAAACCAAAACATATGTGTATATATATAACTATATATATACAAAAACCAAAACGTGTATGTGTGTATATGATTGAGCTTAAAGTACTAATACACATAATATAAAATCTAAACTACATTACCCAAGCAATCTTGATCTTCAATTAAGCTTGACTTGGTACACTTGCGGATGAAGCTTGAACTTGATCTTTAACTTTGAATAGCAAGGCTTCAACCCGACATTCCGCCAACCTCCTATGGATATGATCGTTGAAGCTCTATTCCATCCATCCTCCAACTACGTTGTTTGTCTACAATACATAGGAATGTACAAATACTAGACAAACAACATTAGTAGTAAATTGTTTGTTAAACATCATCAAAACAAGAAGGCCAACATTTTCTACGCTCACCCGAATAATGTTTACACCTCACACTCGGTTTTCTAGTTCACTGAAAACTTTACAATTCATACTTTTGCAATCACACTCATTACCACCTCAAGTGTTGGTCTCTAGCCCGTATCTCCCTCAAGTATTAGGAATTACAACCTACCTCTAGGCATTACTACCTACCCCACTCCTCTTGGGACGATCCCGTCTCTTACCACATACTCCTCTCGGTGTATAAGTATATTACAAAGTATTCAACACAATTAGGCTAACAATACAAATTAATTTGTTCTCTATAATGGATGAGAACACAATGTAGGCTCACTCTCTAAGTCACACTCCCCACAACCCAAATTATACTATGTATGAAATAGAATAAGCTCAATGGTTGTGTGTGTAAACAAAGAGATTAATCAAATCTAAACTCAATATAAAACTAGCTTTAATAAAATGATAATCAAACAAATAGATATCAAGCTAGAAAAAGAGTTTAGGGAAACTTCTTTATGGATCAAGAGAGAGGGAGAAGAGTTGAATGCTCAAACACAATTGATGATCTTCCTCAAGCTCTTGTGAAAATTTCTTCACAAACCAAACCCTTAAACACTCTTTTAAACAAACTAAAACAAACTTTAAACCCTTGTTAAACTTGTTTAAAACATTCTTGGTTATTAAAATAGAGCTGGGTATAAGGGGGTATTTATAGGAAACCCCAAAGATTAAGAAACCCCAGCAAAAAGACCAAAAAATCAAAACATGACGAAGGCTAAAAAAACTAGCCGTTATGCCATCAGTCGATTGACGGCTTACATCAGTCGACTAATGAGCTGACCGTTAGAGGTATTTTCCAGCTCATCAGTCGACTGACAACCTTATTAGTCGACTGATGACCTTATCAGTCGACTGATGACCTCATCAGTCGACTGGTTAGTCGACCAAAAGAAAACAAAAACTTTTTGTTATTCTAGGCGTTTTCTTCAGTCGATTGAACATATTCATCAGTCGATTGATAACACTGTATCAGCCTGATTTGAACAGTAAAACTAATTTTTGAAGTGCCTTTAAAAATAACAAATAAATTTCATAAAATGTAAAACTTTGGGAAATCATTGTTAACATGTAAATGAACATGTCACAAAAAGAATTTTTGGAATTGCACTTCTCAATAGTAAAAACTCATCATTTTTCAAATATGTCCAAAAACATGAAAACTAAACATACATGTTTTTGTCATTTGACATAAACACATTATTGAAACTTTTGTAAAATGATTTTATAGACTTAATGAATTGATATAAACTAATATTAAAGTCTATAAACTAATAAAACAAGAACATAATATTTTTCAAAATACAATAGAATATGAAACATATAAAAGTATATATGAAGATATATATTGTTTCATATCTATCTAGCTAAACAAAAACATATATGTATATATATAACTATATATATACAAGAACCAAAACGTGCATGTGTGTATATAATTGAGCTTAAAGTACTATAACGCATAATATAAAACCTAAACTAAATTACCCAAGCTTGATGAAGGTCTTCAATGAGCTCGACTTGGTAAACTTGCGGATGAAGCTTGAACTTGGATCTTCAACTTGAATTTCATAGGCTTCATTCTACTATTCCGCTAACCTCCATTGTATATGATTGTGAATGCTTGATTCCATCCATCCTCTAGCTTCGTTGTTTGTCTAGAATACCTAATTAGAAACACAAACACTAGACAAAAAACATTAGGAATTGTTTGTAATCATCAAAAGAAGATTAGAAGATGTAGGCTCATAACATGAGACCTAACACTAATATATTCCTCAATCTTACTGAGTAAAGCTTCGCACTCTACTTCTCTATTAATAGCTGGATGTGTGATGATGTAGTTGTCGGTATTACCTCTTAAATAGACACGGCTGGTATGACTGGTGCTGGAACTTTAAAAAGTGTAGTCTGGTTCGTTACTCGCTCCTCGATTGTTGCTATTCTCTGCTTCCACAATCAATATTACTAAGTCGATCAGATACTGTAAAGCCTGTTATAACTCGGACCCTACTTGCCTAGCTCTCCGGGTATGAGTTCTACCTCGACCACATCTTCGTCCTAATATTTATGTTATCAGGAGGAGAGCTTATTAGATATAATAAATGAGGACACAAACATATATGTATATATCATATGACATATCATAATAAGAAAATTGTATCCCATATCATTCATGCAAATACTTTTCAATCAAAGTAAGGTAGTCATAAAATTTTTTTGTAAATTTTTGGTGTTATATATATAAATATATATATATATATATATATATAATATATATATATATATATTATTATATATTTATTATATATATATATATATAATATATACTATATACTAGTATAGTATCTTATATATATATATTTATAACGTCCTCACTTCACTCATCTATATAATGTTAGGAATTTGAATGCGCGGTTTGAGGACGCGTAGAGAGAGGTTTATAGACGGTGTTTAAGCATGCATTGTGGACTGTGACAGGTTGCCGAGCCCACCTTCACTCTCCTACATGCCAAATCAAGCCCAACTTACCTTCACTGCCAGCTAGCAAGTTGACTTTTATTTCTGTGATGAGCTCATGAATTTGAAGACATTGCTCTACTGGAGTTAGAAGCCGGAATATTTAGTTCGAGCATAGCTATTGAGGCTGCCGTGATGCTGAGCGTTTTGAAGAATGTAACACCGTAATTTTCGAATACGTATTTAATAATTTTTCTAGTAATTTAAATGTTAAATTTAAATCTTATTAATTATTTTTCCTAATTTCTGGAATTTCTGAGTTTTCAAAAATATAATAAATAATAAAATATATAGTGCTTGTATTTTTATTCTACTAATATTAATTTCGGTTTAGTGATTTTATGCTATAATTATTTGGTGATTAATATTAATAATGACTTGTTATTATTGATGTAAACTTGATTATAGTACGCAGTATAAAATTTAATAAAAGATTTTGGTTGATTATTTAATTTTATATAATTCATAATATTATGTGGCAATTTTTAAATTTTCCCTCTCTTATTTTTTCTGGCCAATTGATTTACAATCCTACATTTTTTTCCCCAATCAATTCAAATCATTCCCATAATACACCTTGCACTTTTTTACCCATTATTCTCTCACATCATTCTCTCTCTCTCCCTTCCATAAAAATAAACTTTTCTTTTTCTTTTCAACGCGTAGCACCGGCCCGCCGCATCTTCAAGACAGTTTGCAACTGTTCAAAGGAAAACCATCTTTTCTTCTTCTTCTTCTTCCTCTCAACAAGAACCCCCTCCCCTGCTTCGACCCCACCGTCGCGCCGACGACACGCCGGACACACGCCCGACATCCGCTTGATCCGCCGGTTCTGGCGAAACGACCCCGCGCTCTGAACCCTCCCGCGTTCGGCCGCCGCCCAGACCGCGCTAGGCCAACCGCAAGCGGCTCACCTCCGCCTGCACGCCGAACGGCCCCACAGCCGCCTTGATCCGCCGCTTCGAGCCCATTCTCTGACGCCTTCCGTTCTCCAGCCGCGCGCAACCCGGTGCCTGAACCTTAGCTCACGACCGCGCCTCTCCCGCACGCCACCCCCTCCGCTGTCCCGAAACGCCTCAGGCCGCCTCCCGCCTGTGCGTTCAATCCCCTGTCGGCCCCGCTCTTTCCTCGCGACGGACCCACAACGCTGACCTCGCCTTACCGGCCTGACGGAGCTCGACGACGACATGCCCGCTCGGCGAAACCTCCGGGCCAGCTGAGCCAGCCACGCGATCGCGCACTCAAGACCGACCGCCACCCTAACTCGCGATCAACCCCAGTCCTTGCGGGCGCGCATCCTCGCAGCCACCAGATCCGTTGAGAACGCGCTGGCGCCTATGTCGTCGTTTAGCCATGTGACCACGCCCGTCTCTGCCTCGCAGCCGACTCGTCGTAGGCAAGATCCCGCATCACCTCATTACCATTACAATTTCAATATATGTTATTTATTATATATGTTGTTTAGATTATGATATTTTGCATGGGATGATGATGAATGTTGTTAAGTATTATTGTGGTAGATTACTTGTGAAATGATGAATATAAAATGACAAGCTTGCATTTTGAAAGCTAGATAAATTTTAAGAGTTGTTATCCAAAAAGAAAATTAGAATAATTAAAAAGAAAAAAATAAAACAGTTACTGTTCATATGGAATAATATATAATAATAATAATATATTTAAAAGCTATTTTTGAATAATTTATGAGAAATAAATTAAAAGGATTTATTTTGGAATTAATAAATTTATGAGCATGATGATTGGAAATTTCGATCTTTCATGTATATTTATTTGATAGATGTAGTTTCATCTTGTACTGTTATTAGTAGTTGTTCACGATTCTTGTTCATGATCCACGACACTGTTAATTAGTATTTATTGCATTTATCATTCTTTATTATAATTGAGAATCGTTAGGAGTTTATGACTATAGTGATCTGTGTGACATGAATAAGATTTAGAGGCTTGTGTGTTGTTGGCTTAGAAAAGAAGAAGAGCCGGGATGGGAAATCTTCGTACAGGTGATTAGACGTGACTGTTTATGTATCCTTTAGGGTTAGGTCAGTGAACCAATACGCACTGGGTTAGGTTGTTGGGCTAGTGAACCGATACGCACTGGATTAGTCTGTTAGACTAGTGAACCGATACGCACTGGGTTATTCTGTTGAGCCAGTGAACCGATACGCATTGGGGTTTAGACGGTTGGACCAGTGACTTGTTATAGAATGGCTAGTTAGATGAATTGTTATTTGGATGAGTTTGGATCCTTGTGAGATATAGGCCAGTTATGTTTCTTTCCATACCTAGATCGGGATTAATATTTAATCATCTACAATTTGAGGCATATGGTATATACATGAGGGTTTCCTTGTTTGGATTATTTCGCTCGACGTACTACGTCTCGAGTTGTAGATTTTTAAGTATTAATTCCATCTAGTTGTATGACTTTGATATTTGGATGATTTCTTTAGATTATTAGTTTTCCAGTTCCATGCTTTTATTATTGTTATTACCATTATTGCATTGGTCGTACGACCGTTCTATTCTTCCTTTTGGGATCTTGTTGTGTGCCATACACCTGACGTACACCTGTTTTCTCTGGTGTACGTCAGATTTAGGAGACGGACAGGTTCAGATGGATGTCGTACAGGAGCTAGAGGATTCTCCGTAGGAGTGCCTTGAAGACGGAGCAGAAGAACTCGAAGCTTAGATAGTGGTCCTCAGTTTTCTTTTGTACTACTTTTCATTTCCATTTGATCAATGCATTTTTATATTCTTCAGTATTTCTTTAGATAGTCTTGTATAAGGGCATGTTGACCCGAATATTTTATGTTTGGGATGATTTACCATTGATGATATGTCTATTTTTATTCTGGGTTGTCATTATATTCTTGCTGACTGTGATCGGGGACCTGTGCCTTCGCTTTATATTTCTTGATGCTTAGCGTATTAGATTGAGAAGACGGGGTCTAGTACTTATCTCTCCTCAGTCCAATACGTCGCGGGCTTGCTCGCGTCCCGTTTCCTCGGTATTTTGGAAAGCGGGGCGTGACAAAGAAGCAGGTGAAGAAGCCTGTCGGACCTTCCCGTAGGGTTAGAGATAGAGTGGAGGATGAGGAGGAGATCCTTCCTACTAATAACGATGAGGAGACTTCCGAAGAAGACTATTCGAGATATGGACATCGGACTTAGAGGCGATGAGGAAGAAGTTGAGACATGTCTGTAAGACTCTTTCTTCTCAGAATTACTAAGTCTGGCGTTTGCTCGTCAGGCTCAGCGCTCTATTTTCCCTAAATATCCACCGACTCCATTAAAGCTGAGGCGATAGGTTTTGTTTACTTATCCTAACAAGATGACTCTTGTTATCCCAGGTGGGATGGTTGAAGAAGACAAGCCTCTTATCCTCTATCGCACGAGATTATAGTCTGCCGTTGAGTCTGCTGTATGAGTTGAGGTGCGTGCCAAATCCAAAACACGAGAGACCTAGTACCTACATGGAGGATTGCTTCGCTAAGTGGAAGAAGACGGTGAGTAAGTCGTATGTCAATTCGTGCGCTCGCCCGGCAGAGCTTCTTGGCTACGTACCCATTGGCGAAGGAGGTAATCCCCCACCACCATGTAGCCTCTAATTAGTTCTCTTATGTATTCTTCAAACTTTATCATGTCTCATGTTTCAGGGAGTATTGAAGAAGGTGAATTTCTGTATGAATCCATCTTCTCCAACTTCAACCATTTTGAGGGCTCGAGCTTCATGCAGCAGATGTGTAATGTTATCAATGATGAGCCCATGCCTACTAAGGTTGGTGAAAGAGTTGATTAGGGTATCAATGTTGAGCCGATGATTCTAAGTCCAGGTATATGTAACACCAGTAGTACACTATTCAAGTGGCAATTACGGGAGTTAGGCGATTCAGAATTTGTTCCCCCTTTAATCGTTTTTGCGCTTCATTCTCTTTTAGACAAATTAAAGGATGCGGGCACAAATGTTAGGGTAACAGAATCTTTTGCAATAGCCAGAGGTGAATCTGATTCCCACTATCATGAACTCTAGCTTCTTTCTCTTTACTCAAAACTTAGGCTCTTATGTAGATGCCATCGTTGGGGCAACGGTTGAGGCGGAAGCATTTCATGGTGTGGACCCTAGAGGATTCAGCGAACATGTATTTGTCTCAGCGCCAAGCTTCTCAGGATCTGATAATAGGCTGATTATCGAGATGTCAGCCAAGTTAGTCACTCGAGAGGCTGTAGGACCATCCGTTGAGGGTGGTTCATTTGTAGGTATGCATCAGGTATCCATCTACTTCATAGAACACCTTTTTCCATCTGTGAATATTTTATTTAACCACAAGGGAATTTTAATTGTAGGACCATCCAGTATTCCTAATCTGCTTGAGGGTTTTGTCCCTTCGTCATTGGAGGGAGCCACGTCTACGGCTCAGCCGCCTAGTTCTCAGCTTCAGGCTATTGTTCCTTCTGATCTAATGGACACAAACATCGTGAGGTCACCTGGAAGAGTCGATATACCGATGATAGTTATGCCTACCATCATTCTGGGAGTTCCAGAGATTAGGTTAGCAAAACTGAGTTCAGAACACCAAACTGAAGGGACTTCTGCTGGCGCTGGTAAACTCATAACTTGCTCTGAGTTTTCTCTGCAATATTCTAGAATTTCTTATTCTTCTGCATAATTACTTACAGGGCTTCTACCGTCTCCATACGAGCACATCAAGGCCTTACTATCTGATATTGATCCGGACAAGGACATATTCTGTATAGATCTTAAGAGTTTCCTCATCTTCTTAGGCAAAATGGTGAAGCGGATCGTTCATCATGGATACTATTTTGATCAGTTTAGACGATCTCTGTTGAATATCATGTCTCCATGATATTATTTTGATGATAATAATTTATACAATGTGTGTTATACAAATGCACTAACATTTATATGCAGATTTCAATATCAAAATATGAAACAAGTGCAAGTTGAGTTTAAGACATTATGCAGTGAAGAAGATGAAGAACATATGAGATAATGTATTTTATATTTTTTTTAATTAGAATTATTTTACAAGCCTTGATCACTCATACACACACACACATAAATATTAGAACACACTAACATAGGCTTAGTGTGATGGTTAATTATAGAAATCCCCTATATTAACCATTAGAGTTTATAATTAATATTTGAGTGTCAAAACATTACATATATTACATTTTTCTGTAAAACTCAGATATAGTCGACTAATCAATATTATAGTCGACTACAAAATTGTCAGTCATATTTCTGTAAAACACATGACTAGTCCACTAATGCTTAATATAGTCGACTATAAAATTTTCAGTCATGTTTCTCTAAAACACATGACTAGTCGACTAATGCTTAATATTGTCGACTAATGCTTATTATAGTCGACTACTAAGAAATTTTCTGATTCACTGAGTCGATTTTAACTCAGTGTAGTCGACTATAGATACAGTTTTTTCTAGATTTTAAAATTTGAATTAATGACTGTTTATAGCCGTTTTTAAACGTTTTTTAAAATTAAAATTCTTGTCTTTTTGAGGGCTATAAATAGGTTATTTATTCAGAAAAAATGTATGAAAAATTACATACCTATAAGCTTTGATATTTGTGCATCTTTCAAGTGTCAAAAAATTTAGATTTTGAGAAAAAGAAAAGTTTTCTGAAATTGCCTTTGATCCTCATTAAAATACTTGTTTAGGCAATTTACAGAAGTTAGAATCATTCCTAAGCCACTACTACACTACATTACAAATCAAGGCTTATAGGAATTAAGTTGTTGCTTCAAAAGTTCTCTCGGTTTGTGAGAGGTGTTAATCTCTTGGTTTAGAGATTGGTGTGCAAATTGGCAAGGTATTTGTCAATTGGTGTTGCAATTTGTAGGGACTTACAAATTGGTCAGGTTTGTTTTTGATTTTATAAGTTTATTCAAAATCATATTGGAAACTCTTAAGCGGGATTTGCTTGGGGACTGGATGTACACCGGGTTGGTGGAATCAGTATAAAACTTTATGCTTGTGTTTGTGAATTTCTGAGATTGCTATTTTTTTTCTTTGCAATTTATAATCTACGTTGCATAAATTTTAAAAGAATACTATTCACCCCCCTTCTAGTGTTCTAGTGTATCTATTTCAGATCCTACATTTGATATCAGAACGAGGTGAAAGATGGCATCTACAAACACATCACAATTCAAAGAAGGTCACTCTACAAATCGTCCACCAATGTTCGATGGATTGAACTACAACTATTGGAAGTACCGAATGATGATTTACCTTTAATCAATTGGCTACGAACTTTAAAACGTTGTGAAAACAAAATATGAGAAGCCAACAACTCCATTTTCAGAATGGACTACTTCACAGAGAAATAATGCAAATTTGAATTCAAAAGCAATGAATGCATTATTTTTTGCACTTGATAAGAATGAGTTCAATAGGGTGTCAACGACCACATCTGCATACAATATTTGGCATACACTTGAGGTAACTCATGAAGGTACAAATAAAGTTTAGGAATCTAAAATTTCTGTTCTTGTACACAGATTCGAATTATTTAAGATGAAGGAAAATAAAACTATTGGAGAAATGTTCACAAGATTCACCGACATCACAAATTTTCTCATAGGTCTTAGAAAAACATACACACAAGTGTAGATGGTAAGAAAAATACTTCGATCACTTACTCCACAATGGGAAAAAAAAGTTACCGCAATCGAAGAAGCTAATGATTTGTCAACTCTTACGATTGAAAATCTTATCAGAAACCTTATGGCGTATGAAGTTCAAATTAAAGATAGAAAGAATGATGAAGAAACAAAGAACAAGAAAGTACTTGCATTCAATACTACTTCCGATAAAGAAGATTCAGGTGATGATGATGAAGAAATGAGCATGTTTGCACGAAAATCTTGAAAATTTATAAAACGAGGTAATTTTAAATCTAAAAGTTTAATTTCAAATAACCCTCTTTGTTTAAAGTGTAATAAACCAGGTCATATGAAGAAAGATTGTCCAATATTGAAGAATAAGCAAAATCAAGTTATTTTAACAACTTTAACAACATTCAAAATAACAAGAAAAGGAAAGCAATGGCAGTCACTTGGGATGATAGTGATGAGTCATCTTCGGATGAAGAAATTGAAGAAAAGAAAAGTGCTCACATGTCTTTTATGGCACAAGATGAAGTAAGTGACAATGAAGAACTTTTCGATGCATTTAATGAATTATATGAAACTTTTTTGAGATTAAAGGCTTCACATAATTTTCTTAAAGAAGAAAATAAAAGATTACTTGAAGAATTTTTAGATTCTAATTTATCTACAAATTCTAACTATCAAATAATTAAATTAAAAGAAGAAAATTATTATTTGCTTAAAGAAAATGAATGTTTATCTAATGAGAATGTTTATTTAAAATCTGAATGTAATGATTTAAATATTCGTATTAATAGTTTAGATAAAGATATTTCTTCTTTTAAATCAAAATATGATGATATATGTTTGAATGTTACTAAATTCAATAAAGGTAAAAAAAATCTTAATAATATACTTTCTTTTCAAAAGGAATCACAAAAGACAAAAGGATTAGGTTTTTAGTTTAATAAAAATAAATCTAAGAAATTTTTTTTTTTTGTAAAACCTTCTTGTGATTTGTATGAATATAGAAATGAAAATTTGTGTAAAAAGAAATCAAAATTCTTTTCTATTTGGGTTCCAAAGGAATTAACTACTTTACATAAAAAAATTTATATTTCTGATTTTATTAAAAATATTTGTCTATCAACTAACTATTTAGGCAAATCAAATTCTTCATGGGTTTGGTTTCCTAAAGGCTAATTTAATGGACCCAACATAGTATGGGTACCAAAACTGTAAATGTTTATCATTTCAAGTACTTAAGAAAGATAGGTGGATTTTAGATAGCGGTTGTTCTAAACAAATAACTGGAAACATACAATTATTGTCATCTTTTCAAAAACAAGGATGGTGGTACCGTTACTTTTGGAGATAACAACAAAGGAAAAGTCATCGGTATTGGATCTGTCGGTAATCCAAACAAACCTATTATTGATAAGGTTTTATTAGTTGATGGTCTTAAATATAATTTACTAAGTATTAGTCAACTTTGTGATAAAGATTTTAAAATTGTTTTTGATAAAGAATCTTGCATAATTTATGATATTGATTTAATTACTATTATTTTTAAAGGCCATAGAAAGAATAATATATTTATTTTATCTATGAAAAATATTTCAAATGAACATTGTCTTCTTGCATCATCTAATGATTCTATTTTATGGTATAAATGTTTTGGACATGTTAACTTTAAACACATTTCTAAGATTTCTAAGAATGATTCCGTAAATGGTTTACCTATGATTTCTTTTAAAAACAATTTTTTATATGCATGTCAACAAGGAAAAATGCACAAATCTTCTTTCAAATCTAAAAATGTAATATCTACAAGTAGACCATTAGAATTAATTCATATAGACCTTTTTGGTCCTTCTAGAGTAGCATCTTTAAATGGAAGTAGATATGCATTTGTTCTTGTTGATGATTATTCTATATTTACATGGGTAATATTTCTTAAACATAAAAATAATGCTTTTAATGAGTTTTCTATATTTTGCAAAAGAATTCAAAATAAAAAATCTACTTCTATTATCTATATACGTAGTGATCATGGAGATGAATTTGAAAATGATTTTTTTGCAAATTTTTTTTGATAAATATGGTATATCACATACTTTTTCTTTTCCTCGAGCTGCTCCACAAAATAGAGTTGTAAAAAGGAAAATTAAAACTTTACAAGAATGTGCTAGAACCATGTCGAGTGATAGTAATTTACCAAAATATTTTTGGGCAGAAGCTGTATCAACAGCTTGTTATATATTTGTGACGCCCCTGGGTTTAATCAAGGCTGCAGTCCAAGGTGAAACCAAGAATGTCAAACCTGCTATGCACCACACCGTGCAATAACATGTTTCACCATCACAATTAACATCTATCTAGTAGAATCAACAACTGGTGTAGGTACAAAAAAGGTAAGAGATAATACAAGGAATACTGATGAAATGATAATAGTCACATAAATATCTCATCATCCAATAATACAGAAATACATAGTCAAGATCTGAGTAGATAAACTGAAATACTCAACAAGTCTCAAATACAAATATCTGACGATAAGGAGATAAGGCTCATAGCCTTTACAACTTCTAGAATAATACCCTCAAATATCTAACCTCACTACAGTGGAGCCCAAAGAAAATAATACATAGCTAGAAAGTAAAGCTGAACACTAATGTGGTCCGCTATCAACCTGCGGCTCTCCGTGCTCCTGGCTCGTGACCTGAAAGGGGGAGGGACAACGAGCGTCAAAGCGCTAGCAAGTAACATCACAACTAACCCCAAGGGAAAAGGGCTCGTTGTATAAAAAAATACAGATAATATATATAATAGATCTAAAATCATTGATCCTACTAAAGAGGGTTTTAGTATTTAGAAATTTACAACACGAGCATAGGTACGTCGAGCGAAATAATCCAAACAAGGAAACCCTCATGTATATACCTTGTATCTCAAATTGTAAATCTCTAAACACCAAACCCGAGGTTCTAGTACAGAAATAATAAATCAAGAAATACAGCTAATCACAGAACAATTTACAGTGCCATACCATAACTAACATGAATGTCATGTTATTACTTACATAAGTGTCATGTCAACATCATGTCGTGAACTTCTGTGAAGAAGTCATATGCAGGGTTAAGAAACTATGTCCAAATCAGGAACTATTTATGTCGTAGTTTTCCAAACTCATAGATTAAGTGGCAAATGTCCAACACGAGGACTGGAATGAATTTATAGTCCAACAGACTCTGTTCTGCCCCTCGCTGCGCGCCCTGCGGTCGACCGATGCGGTCGACCGCGAGACAGACAGAACCCAGGTTTGGGTTTCTGTCTAGATCTGACCTGTATTAAAATGCAATATAGCAGATTGAAATTTGTCATTTAACAGGTAAATAAAGAAAACTTATACATTGAGGAATCATTATCAAGATCCCAAACATAGTTAAACATGATCTATGTATAGTTAATCAACAAAAACAGGGTTTTTTCTCCTTTTTAAACATATTCAGATCTGGATCTCTTTAACAGAATCATTGGTGAGCTTTAAAAATTAAGAAATACCTGAATCTCGTACTGTACGCAAAGATGATCTATTAGCTTTTCAAAAAATACGATTTTGGCTCAATAAAACTCACAAAAATCCAAGAGAAAACCATAGAGAACAGGGGTGAGGGATTTGGCGAGATGATACTCGCCTTTGGGTGTTGACGAAAGTCCTAGATCTGCAGGAGGTTGATCCTCTTTGCTAAAATCCCACAGACCTGCGGACAATCCTCTAAACTGCTCCCAGATCACCAAAAGAGAGGATTAGGGTTTAAGGGAAGAGAGAGGGGGCTAGGGTTTTGATTTCAGAACTCCAAGAGGCTCTCTCGTGAACAGTAGCATATATACCAACTCACAACCCGACCCGAAACCCAAAAGACCCGAAACAGAACCGTAAAGAAAACAAAACCTGAAACTCTCTGTACGCTGATCGGTTGACCGCACCGGTCGACCGCCACGGTCGACCGCGTCGGTCGACTGCTCAGCACAAAAATGCCTTCTGTAGGCATTTCACCTGCTGGCCATATACCACTCGATTTCTCTCACTTGTAAACACCTGCTGGGTTCCCAAACACTGATAAACATATATATCTTATATTTATATGGTTATTCATCACAAGGGAATTATTTACTATTAATAATTCACATATATTTATTATAGAAATTTCCGGGGTTTTACATTCTTCCCCCCTTAAAAGAATTTCGTCCTCGAAATTCGGAAATCATGCGAACTTGAAATATGAACTCTTAGATAACCTTATAGAGATATTTACACTTAACAATCTAAAATGATAATATTCTCGCTCAAATCCTAATCTAGTGGAACTAGTACATCGGGCGAAAAATCCAAACAAGGAACCCCCCATCCATATACCATGTGTTCCAAAAGATTAAAAATTAAGCGGGGCGAAAAATCCAAACAAGGAACCCCCCATCCATATACCATGTGTTCCAAAAGATTAAAAATTAAGCGGAAGTATTCTCATTATAACGTTAAATGCAAACATAACCAAAGATATGCACATCAGTTAAGATATGTAATCATAAATGAGAATTTATTTACCTACTCAACCAAGTGTGGGTAGTCACGACGCATGTCCTCTTCGCGCTCCCAAGAAATCTCCTCAATGCCTCCTCGGTTCCACTGAACTTTCACCAAGGGAATTACCTTGTTTCTAAGCCTCTTGTCCTCTCTGGCAAGAATACGAACCGAAATCTCAATAGTAGACAAATCATCCTGAAGTTCGATCTCCGGTGCATCCAATACTCGCTGCAGCTCATCATCATGCAAGTGCTTCTTAAGCATAGAAATACGGAACACGCTGTGTATACTAGACATCGATGCTGGAAGATCTAGTCTGTATGACACAGCTCCAATGCGCTCTAGGATCTGAAAAGGTCCAATATATCTCGACGCAAGCTTCCCTCGCCTTCCGAATCGCTGTACGCCTTTCATAGGCGATACCTTAAGCATAACCAAATCTCCAACCTGAAACTCTAGGGGTCTTCGCCTCTTATCTGCATAGCTCTTCTGCCGACTCTGAGCGGCTAAAATCCGCTCCCTGATCAAAGCCACCTTTTCAGTGGTCTGCCTCACTAGCTCGGGCCCAAGCATCAAGCTATCCTCCGGCTCGGCCCAACATATCGGTGATCTACAAGGTCTCCCATACAATGCTTCATACGGGGCCATACCGATCGTCGCTTGATAACTATTGTTATAAGCGAACTCTATCAGTGGAATATGATTCCTCCTAGCTGTTTTGAAAGTCAATGACACAAGCCCGTAATATATCTTCCAACACCTGATTTACTCTCCCCGTCTGACCATCCGTCTATGGGTGGAATATACTATTGTATGATAGTCCGCTACCAAGTGAATCCTGGAAACTCTTCCAAAAGTGTGCAGTGAACACTGAACCTTGATCTGATACAATCGTGTTTGGAACTCCATGAAGTCGAACTATCTCCCGAACAAATATCCTCGCATATGCCTCGGCGGTAGGAGTAGTCCTTACTGAAATGAAATATGCTGGCTTCATTAGTATATCCATTATCATCCAAATAGAATCATTTTCTTTCTCCGACTACGGCAACCCTACAATAAGGTTCATAAAAAGTCCACCCACTTCTATTTCTAAATGGGAAAAGATTGAAGTGTTGCTACCAGTCTCTAATGTTCTACCTTCACTTACTGACAGGTAAGACACTTAGCTATATACTCTGAAATCTTTCTACGCATATCACTCCACCAAACGTGTCTCTTTAGGTCTTTGTACATCTTAATTATTCCTGGATGTACAGAATCACGAATTCATAGTTCTCAATAAACTCAATCCATCGTTGTTGCCTCTGGTTGAGTTCCTTCTGGGAAAAAAATACTTCAAACTCTGGTGGTCAATGAACAACTCAAATTGCACTCCATATAAGTAATGTCTCGTGACTTCAGTACAAATACCACTACTGCTAACACCAAATCATGAGTGGGGTAGTTCTGGTCGTGCACCCCAAATTGTCATGAGACATATGCTTCTGTAGTCAACTTAGTCTTTAACGTATCAAAGGCCTTCTGGCACTCTATGTTCCAATTGAACTGTACACCCTTCTTTGTAAGGCGTGTAAGTGGTGATGAAATCTTCAAAAGTCTAGGATGAACTTCCTGTAATAACCGGCTAACCCAAGAAGTTTCGAATCTCTGTCACCATCTTCGGCGGTTCCAAGTTAAGAATTGCTGTAAACTTAGCCGGATTCAGTGCTATACCCTCTCTGCTGTTGAAGTGGCCGAGAAAAATCTAACTTCTAAAAATCAAAACCTGCATTTGCTAAACTTAGCATATAACTGATGCTCCTGAAGAGTCTGCAATGCTACTCGTGTTCTACCTCCAATCTCGAAGATATGAGAATATCAAACTGGCCCATGAAGGGACGAAAAAACCCGGTTCATCATATTCATGAATACCACGGGTGCATTAGTCAACCCGAATGGCCTGACTAGAACCTCTAAAGATTCACATCGAATTAGGAAAAATGGTTTTGGGAAAATCCATCTCCCGAACCCGCAACTATGATAACCAGAACGAAGATCAAACTTCGAGAAATACTACGCTCTCTGCAACCAGTCGAACAAGTCATCAATCCTAGGTAATGAGTACCTATTCCGGATAGTGACCTTGTTCGGCTCTCCATAACCAATGCACAATCTCATATTATCGTCCTTCTTCTTTACGAAGAGGACCGATGCGCCCCATGGAAAATAACTCCTACAAATAAAACCCTGAGCTAACAACTTGTCCAACTGGGTCTGAAGCTCCCTCATCTCAGCTGGTGTCATACGATAGGGTGCGCGGGATATCGGGACTGTGCTCGGCTATAACTCAATGCACAACTCGACCTCTCACACAGGAGGTAACCCAGGTATATCCTGAAAGACATCCTGATACTCCGAGACAACTCTAGTCTCCAATAAATCAATACTCAGATCCCATCGCAGAACCTCCTCGATATACGCCAGAAACGACTCTGCAAAACGGTTGCCCTGAGAGGTTGCTACAATCATCTCAGACCCATCGGACGCTCGCAAATTGACTATCTTCGCAAAGTAGACAATACTAGCCTGGTAGGAGGATAACCAAACCATACCAAGGATAACATCGAACCCGGACATATCTGACTCGTCTAGTCTGATGACATATTTCCTATAGATAGAGTGGACACCTCCCCTAGAGGAGTAGATACTGACAACGGAATATCTAAAGAATGTGCTACAAGCTTAAGCCTACCAATGGAGGTATGAAAGATGAGCGAATTTTCTAAATCAGATTAGATCCGAGGTGAAAAGAAAATCAAGAATAAAGCTCCGTTCGAACACTGATCATGCGGTACTGCTGAATAGACTCTGTTGGATAATGCAAATCTCCTGGATGATGCAAATATGGCCTGCTGACCCTTAATCCTCGGATTAATAAGTAGTGCCTCTATTTCCCCACTGTTAGCTGAAATTACGACTCTGAGACTGTCGTTCGTGACCTCTATCTTGCTGGCTACCTGCTAGTGTACTACGACAAGTCTTTCGTTCTTTGTTTGATCTTGTTGTGATTGTAACATGTACTCCGAACTCTACGCTACTTCTGCGCTCTCGAATCATATTGTGCTCCTTTCTTATGTTATCCTTGTTGCTGGGTTAAAATCATTCTCCCGCTGCTAGGATTCTCTAGTTTTCTCAATAGTTCTCTTGCCATTGGCGTTTCCACTATTCTGGTTTTGATTTCTTCCTCCACTATGGGCATGTCTCCCTGCTTTACTTAGACTAGCTCTAACTGCAAGTAGTGACTAAAATTCTCCCGAATAGGTGATAATTGCTACCACATCAAAAATCTGGATGTTGTTGCTATCCTCCAGCGATGCCCTCAGTGCTGAATACATCTAACTTCTGCTTGGTACTAAGTCGACATTCAAGGAATTTTCATATACTCCTTCCCTTATAGGTTGCTAATGAAGTTGGTGCGTCTTGAAACTCTGGTGCTCTCATTGTCTGATATCTTTCTTATTCTTTCAGAGCTAAACTTCATGCTCTGTGGTTCTATAAATAGCTGATTGTGGTGGTAGTGCCTTCATAAGTATTGCTTCTTTACTTTCACGACGGGTACAACCGGTGATGGAACTCCTTAAAGTGGTCTTGCTGACGAAAACGGATACACTTCTTGCTCCTTGAGTGTTGTGAGATCTTGTTGCTAACGGTGCCATAAAGTCGATCAAATACTGTGGAGCCTGCTGCGGCTCGGCTCTGCATGCCCAGCTCTCCAGGTACGAGTTTTACCTCGACCACATCCTCGTTTTGATATTTATAATATCAAAAGGAGAACATAATCATCACAGTAAGTGAGATAATAAAAATATATACACAACGTATCACAATACGAATTCATAACACATAGTATTCACGCAAATACCTTCAATCAACGTAAAAAAAAAGTTGTCATAAAAAAAATATTCTCAAATTTTGAGATATACGCATATATCGTCCTCACTCATACTAGAAAATCCTTACGGACTCTATACATGAATCCTAAGAAAAACTGTGATGCCCCTGGGTTCACACAAGGCTGCAGTCCAAGGTGAAACCAAGAATGTCAAACCTGCTATGCACCACACCGTGCAATAACATGTTTCACCATCACAATTAACATCTATCTAGTAGAGTCAACAACAGGTGTAGGTACAAAAGCAAGTAAAAGATAATACAAGAAAGACTGATGAAATGATAATAATCAAATTAACCTGGAATACTCAACAAGTCTCAAATACAAATATCTGATGAATAGGGAAATAAGGCACACAGCCTTTACAACTTCTAGAACAAGACTCTCAAATGTCTAACCTCACTACAGTGGAGCCCAAAGAAAAATAATGCATAACTGGAAAGTAAAGCTGGACACTAATGTGGTCCGCTATCAACCTGCGGCTCTCCGTGCTCCTGGCTCGTGACCTGAAAGGGGGAGGGACAACGAGCGTCAAAGCGCTAGCGAGTAACATCACAACCAACCCCAAGGGAACAGGGCTCGTTGTATAAGAAAATACAGATAATATGTATAATAGATCTAAAATCATTGATCCTACTAAAGAGGGTTTTAGTATTTAGAAATTTACAACACGAGCATAGGTACGTCGAGCGAAATAATCCAAACAAGGAAACCCTCATGTATATACCTTGTATCTCAAATTGTAAATCTCTAAACACCAAACCCGAGGTTCTAGTACAGAAACAATAAATCAAGAAATACAGCTTATCTCAGAACAATTTACAGTGCCATACCATTACTAACATGAATGTCGTGTTATTACTTACATAAGTGTCATGTCAAGATCATGTCGTGAACTTCTGTGAAGAAGTCATATGCAGGGTTAAGAAACTATGTCCAAATCAGGAACTATTTATGTCGTAGTCTTCCAAACTCATAGATTAAGTGGCAAATGTCCAACACGAGGACTGGAATGAATTTATAGTCCAACACGAGGACTTCTATGGATTATAGTCCAATACGAGGACTTCTATGGATTATAGTCCAACACGAGGACTGTGAATTGGTGAAAATATCACTGGAATACATAGTGAGATCTACTTATATCAATTCACAGTCAAATCAGTGTATATATAACCATAATTGGTACCCTCAGGTCATCTATCGTGCCTGGGTACATAGTAAGACTAAATACCAATGTCAGATAGTCCAGTCAAACTCTCAAACATGAGTGAAATATTTAAAATACCCAAAACAGGAAAAATTTCACAGACAGTGCGTCGGCCGACCGACTCGGTCGACCGAACTCTGCTACGAGCCTGGCGGTCGACCGCCGGGAAATTCGGTCGACCGGAAGGACGCCGCGGTCGACCGCCAGGAAATTCGGTCGACCGAAAGGACGTCGCGGTGGACCGCCGCGGTCGACTGCGCAGAGGGCAGACTCTGTTCTGCCCTCGCTGCGCGCCCTGCGGTCGACCGATGCGGTCGACCGCGAGGCAGACAGAACCTAGGTTTGGGTTTCTGTCAAGATCTAACCTGTGTTAAAATGCAATATAGCAGATTGAAATTTTTCATTTAACAGGTAAATAAAGAAAACTTATACATTGAGGAATCATTATCAAGATCCCAAACATAGTTAAACATGATCTATGTATAGTTAATCAACAAAAACAGGGTTTTTTCTCCTTTTTAAACATATTCAGATCTGGATCTCTTTAACAGAATCATTGGTGAGCTTTAAAAATTAAGAAATACCTGAATCTCGTACTGTACGCAAAGATGAAGTATTAGCTTTTCAAAAAATACGATTTTGGCTCAATAAAACTCACAAAAATCCAAGAGAAAACCGTAGAGAACAGGGGTGAGGGATTTGGCGAGATGATACTCGCCTTTGGGTGTTGACGAAATTCCTAGATCTACAGGAGGTTGATCCTCTTCGCTAAAATCCCACAGACCTGCTGACAATCCTCTAAACTGCTCCTAGATCACCAAAAGAGAGGATTAGGGTTTAAGGGAAGAGAGAGGGGGCTAGGGTTTTGATTTCAGAACTCCAAGAGGCTCTCTCGTGAACAGTAGCATATATACCTACTCACAACCCGACCCGAAACCCAAAAGACCCGAAACAGAACTGCAAAGAAAACAAAACCTGAAACTCTCTGTACGCTGATCGGTCGACCGCTCAGCACAAAAATGCCTTCTGTAGGCATTTCACCTGCTGGCCATATACCACTCGATTTCTCTCACTTGTAAACACCTGCTGGGTTCCCAAACACTGATAAACATATATATCTTATATTTATATGGTTATTCATCACAAGGGAATTATTTACTATTAATAATTCACATATATTTATTATAGAAATTTCCGGGGTTTTACAATATTAAACAGAGTTTTATTAAGACCTATTTTAAAGAAAACATCTTATGAATTATTTTATAATAAAATTCCTAAAGTATCTTACTTTAAAGTTTTTGGTTGTAAATGTTTTATTTTAAACACAAAGGATAACTTAGATAAATTTGATTCTAAATCTGATGAAGGAATATTTGTTGGATATTTTAATCATAGTAAAGCTTATAGAATATATAATAAACGAACATTAGTTATTCAAGAATCAATGCATGTATCTTTTGATGAAATTTTTACAAAAACATCTATTGTTTTAGATAATGATGATGATTGAGTTGATTCTCAAAATGATACTAAAATGCTAGATGTTTCAAATAATGATAATTTACAAAAGGATTTAACAAAGGATTTTGTAGAAGTTAAAGATCATCCACATGACTTAATTATTGGTAATATATCTGATAAAATAACTACTAGATCTCATTTTAAATTAATTGCTCATACTGCTTTTATTTCAACTATTGAACCTAAAAATATAAAAGAAGCATTACTCGATGATTTTTGGATAATTGCTATGCAAGATGAACTTAACCAATTTACTAGAAATAATATTTGGGATCTTACACCTAGACCTCAAAATAAATCCATTATTGGGACAAAATGGATTTTTAGAAATAAATTAGATGAATCTGGTCAAGTTGTTAGAAATAAAGCTAGATTAGTTGCACAAGGTTATAATCAAGAAGAAGGTATTGATTATGATGAAACTTATGCACCTGTTGCTCGTTTAGAATCTATTAGAATTCTACTTGCATTTGCATGTTTTATGAATTTTAATTTATTTCAAATAGATGTTAAAAGTTCTTTTCGAATTGATTTTATAAAAGAAGAAGTTTTTGTAGAACAACCTCCCCGATTTGAACATGAAAGTTTTCCAAATTATGTATTTAAACTTAAGAAAGCCTTATGTGGTCTTAAACAAGCACCTCGTGCTTGGTATGATAGATTAAAGATTTTTCTTTTAACTTCAGGTTTTGATATTGAAAAAGTAGATTCAACTTTATTTATTAAGAAAATAAATAATGATATTTTATTAATCCAAATATATATAGATGATATTATTTTTGATTCTACTAATAACAATATTTGTCAAGGGTTTGCTAAGACTTTGTAGGATGAATTTGAAATGAGTCACATGGGTGAACTCAATTTCTTCCTTGGACTTCAAATTAAACATTTAAAAGAAGGAATATTCATCAATCAAAGCAAGTATGCAAAAGATTTACTCAAACGCTTTGGAATGGAAAATACAACAAGCAAACCAACACCAATGAGTACTACTCCATCTCTTGACGAAGATGAAAATGGTAAGAATGTTGATCAAAAGCTATACCGAGGAATGATTGGATCACTTCTTTATATTACTTCAAGTAGACCTGATATTAGGTTTAGTGTATGTTTATGTACTAGATTTCAATCTAATCCTAAAGAATCTCATCTTAAAGTAGTGAAAAGAATTTTTAGATATCTTAAAGATACTACAAATTATGGATTATTTTATCCAAAACATAGCACATTTGATTTAATTGCATATAGTGATGCGGATTTTGCTGGATGTAAATCCGATAGAAAAAATACAAGTGGAACGTGTCATTTCTTAGGATATTCACTTGTATCTTGGTTTAGTAAAAAGCAAAATTCAGTATTATTATCAATGACTGAAGCAGAATATATTGCTGCAAGTCTTGCATGTGCTCTAGTTTTATGGATGAAACAAAATTTATTAGATTATGGCATAAATTGTCTCATATCATCCATAATGTGTGACAATTCAAGTGCAATTAATTTATCTAAAAACCCGATTCAACATTCACGTACAAACCATATTGATATTAGACATCATTTTTTACGTGATCATGTGCTTAAAGGTGATATTTTGTTAGAATTTATACCTACTGATAAACAAATTTCAGATATATTAACAAAGCCTTTAAGAGAAGAAATTTATGTTAAATTAAGAAAGGGAATTAGGTATATGTTCAATTGATGATTTAAATTAAAGTTTATATGTATTCACAGGTTTTATAGTAGACTAATTTTCATTATAGTTGACTACATGCACAAGCACTGCATATAGGATTTTCTGTAAATTTTAGTATAGTCGGCTAATTTTTCTTATAGTCGACTACTTTTCATTACAGTCAGAAAAAAACTTTCTGTCGACCAACCTATAGTCGACTACTTTTGTTTATAGTCGACTACTAACAACAGTTTTATAAAAATTACAGACTTTCTATCTTTTGGATTTTTTTATAATCAAATCCACAACCCAATACCCGTTTAACTTACAAAAACTTAATCTCAACCATTTAATAGTCTGATCAAATCCTAGCCTTATATCTATTGTTTATTTAGATCAAATCCAAACCACATAATTTTTTTCTTATCTAATCTTGACCATTCAATTATTTGACAAGAAAAACAACTTAAAATCTACAATTCACTTCTTCTTTCTCAAACCATAACTGATCCCTCTTCTTCCCCATTTCAGAAATCATGTTTCCTCATCTAGGGCATCTTAAAAAAGTCATCTTTCCCAATTCTTTCTTCAAAAATTTCCTTGATTCCAAGCTCTATTCAGGTCCTGTAGTCGACTACAAGCAAGAATAGCCGATTACATCTAGGGTTTCATCATTTTGGGTAAGCTTTTCAATCCTTTCTTGGTTTCCAAGTTCATTTCGTGTGGTTTCATCATTTTGGGTAAGCTTTTCAATCCTTTCTTGGTTTCCAAGTTCATTTCGTGTTCTTCATCATGTCTAGAGCTAAGAAAGCTAAACAAACTCATTCTAATGTTAATGATAAAATTATTACCTATTTAAAAAGTCCGGATTTACTTGAAGAATTTAATAAAATATCATCTTTCGAAGTTCTTCTGGGTAGATTCGTCAAATTTGACAATTTCATACTATCAAATTTCAGTTCTTATTTTGAAAATGTGGGTCTTTTAGAATTATTTTCATCGGAAAATAGAAAATCTACATATTCGTTCTTGGTTCATTTGTTCTACACCAATATCACTCGTGTGGAAACAATTTGTGGACATGAAAAATTAACCACACTTGTAAAAGGGATAGAAATTGAATTGACTACTAAGTCAATTGGAAATTTTTTTTAACATTCCCTATAAAGGTGTAACTCTTAGTTCCATCAAAATGAATGATGAGAATTTATTATCTCATCACATCTTTCTTCTGGGTTATGGAAAACCATTGAACAATTCAAATAAACTCCGTCTAATTCCTCGTTTCATTGCTAGAATCCTAGTATATAACATATTTCCAAAAACGGGGAGCTTTCATTTCCTTTCCATAGATTTAGCAAAAGCTCTTTATGCTATTATGGGAAATATTCAAGTAAATTGGGCTGCCGTTTATTATGAAATTCTGTTGGCAATACCAAAAGGATCTCTTCCTTATGGTGCTTTCTTAACAAAAGTCTTTGAAAAATACAATATCGATCTAGCTTCTGAAAAATCGGTTGTTAGAACCGTCGAATTTTTGACTCCAATGCTCTTACAAGAATGAAGTTAACTAATTTTGAAATTCATGATCAAAATCCTCACGATGAGCCTCCACCTACTCAACAACAACAACAACATGATATACCTCAATCATCTCATCAAGCCGGAACTTCATCTAGTCAACCACCACCACCATTTCCTTCAGAACCTTCATGTTTTTCAGATGTATATTACAACACACTATCTGCACGTATTCTTGAACTTGAAACTGGTCAAAAAGCTCTATATTCTCAGAATTCCTATATTATTAGTAATTAAGAAGGGCTAATCAAGAAGTTTGATGACTTGGACACGAAGCTTAGCGCATTCTTCCAAGGACATCAACCTCCTCCAACACCTTAGAAATCTATGCATGCATCATATTAGATTTGGATGTTTGAGTGTTTCGTTTCAAAACAATTATGTTCTTTTGTTAGTTATCTATGTTTAAGTATCAAAAACTGAGACTCATGTTGTGGGTTTGTATTAAGACATATGTAATGTGTTATGTTGCTACTATGTCAAGTATGTTGATTATGTGTTTACATTACTATTGTGTTTTTGGATAGTTAATATATGTGCTATATATTTTAAACAGATTATGGTGATGAACATTGTGAAACTTTTGGTCTTTATGACAAGTCTTTGCCTACCTATTTAGATGGGTGAAGTTATGGACTATGTTCATAATCTGGATGATTTGTTTGAAGTATTAGCTCATGTTGAAGAAATAATGTCATGTTTAGCATAAATATTTGTCTCTTTTTGTTGATAACAAAAGGGGAGAAATGGTATAAAACTAAGACTCATGTTAATGTTATAGACTCTAATATGCATATATGTAGGGGGAGTAAGTATGTTTATTTCATAATGTTTAAATTTGTTTATAAAATACTTACATATGCATAAATTATTTGTCATCATCAAAAAAGGAGACAATGTTGACTATCATGTCTCCATGATATTATTTTGATGATAACAATTTATACAATGTGTGTTATACAAATGTACTAACATTTCTATGCAGCTTTCAATATCAAAATATGAACAAGTGCAAGTTGAGTTCAAGGCATTATGAAGTGAAGAAGATGAAGAACATATGAGATAATGTATTTTACATTTTCTTTACTTAGAATTATTGTACAAGCCTTGATCACTCATACACACACACACATACATAAATATTAGAACACACTAACACATGCTTAGTGTGTTGGTTAATTACAGAAATCCCCTATATTAACCATTAGAGTTTATAATTAATATTTGAGTGTCAAAACATTTCACACATTACATTTTTCTTTAAAACACAGATATAGTTGACTAATCAATATTATAGTCAACTACAAAATTGTCAGTCATATTTCTGTAAAACACATGACTAGTCGACTAATGCATAATATAGTCTACTACAAAGTTTTTAGTCATGTTTCTGTAAAACACATGACTAGTCGACTAATGCTTAATATAGTCAACTACAAAATTTTCAGTCGGGTTTCTGTAAAACATATGACTAGTCGACTAATGCTTATTATAGTCGACTACTAAGAAATTTTTTGAATCATTGAGTCGATTTTAACTCAGTGTAGTCGACTACTATGTCTTGTAGTCGACTACAGATATAGTGTTTTTTAGAATTTAAATTTTGAATTAATGACTATTAATAGCCGTTATTAAATATTTTTTAAAGTTAAAATTCTTGTCTTTTCAAGGGCTATAAATAGGTTATTTGTTCAGAAAAATGTACGAAAAATTACATACCTGTAAGCTTTGATATTTGTGTCAAAAAATTCAGATTTTGAGAAAAAGAAAAGATTACTGAAATTGCCTTTGATCCTCATTAAAATACTTGTTTAGGCAATTTATAGAAGTTAGAATCATTCCTAAGCCACTACTACACTATACTACAAATCAAGGCTTATAGGAATTAAGTTGTTGCTTCAAAAGTTCTCTTGGTTTGTGAAAGGTGTTAATCTCTTGGTTTAGAGAATGGTGTGCAAATTGGCAAGGTGTTTGTTAATTGGTGTTACAATTTGCAGGGACTTACAAATTAGTCAGGTTTGTTTTTGATTTTATAAGTTTATTCAAAATCATAGTGGAAACTCTCAAGTAGGATTTGCTTGGGGACTGGATGTACACCGGGTTGGTTGAACCAGTATAAAACTTTGTGTTTGTGTTTGTGAATTTCTGAGATTGCCATTTTTTTCTTTGTAATTTATAATCTACTTTGCATAAATTTTAAAAGAATACTATTCACCCCCCCTCTACTGTTCTAGTGTATCTATTTTAGATCCTACAATCTCTTGGCCACCATATGATGATGATTAGAGAAGAGGGGTAGAGCTAGCTGATTCCCTCATCGCAGATCTTACCGTATTGGAGCGCGAATCCCATGAGTTAGTGGAGCGAAAGACTGGAGGTGTTTCCTCATTTGTTGCTACTCTGTTGGAGTCCAAGCTGAAGTAGTGGAATGACACCAGAGCATCCATCAGAGATGATCTTCAGGCACAAGAGGGATCTGTTGTGCAGATGAAAGCTAATCTCTCGAGGAAGGATAAGGCTAGGGATGAATTACTTAGCTCTTTAACTTTGGCTGAAGAGAAGATAGCTGATCTTGAAAAGGCTCTGAAGTACGCCAAAGAATCCTGCGTCGTTCTTGAAGATGAATTAGCATATGCCAAAAAGTCTCGGAGACAGACACTGGAGAAGTTAGAGCCTGCAGAGGAGAAATTGGCTAAGTTGAGAAGCGAAGCCGCAAAGATACTAGATACATCCGAAGATTCCATCTAGGCTGAGTTTCAGGCTAAACTCAAGCAGAGTTATGCAGATGAGTGTTGGCCTTCTTGTTTTGATGATGATTTACAAACAATTTACTACTAATGTTGTTTGTCTAGTGTTTATGTTTTTTTATTTATTGTAGACAAACAACGTTGTTGGAGGATGGATAGAATAGAGCTTTAACGATCATATCCAAAGGAGGTTGGCGGAATGTCGGTGAAGCCTTGCTATTCAAAGTTCAAGATCCAAGTTAAAGCTTCATCCGCGAGATTACCTAGAAGAGCTTATTGAAGATCAAGATCTAGCTTGGGTAATTTAGTTTAGGATTTATATTATGTGTGTTATATACTCTAAGCTCAATTATCTATACACACACATTTATTGGTTTCTTCGTATATATATATATATATATATAGTCATATATATATATATATATAAGTTTTGGTATAGTTATATATATACATACATATGTTTTGAGTTTTTATGGTTATATATATGAAATTCTATATTTCATATTTTCTATTATGTTTTTGAAAACATTGCATAGAATATGCAATTTTGTGAAAATATTGTATTCTTAGTTTATAGACTTCAATATCAGTTTATACATGTTTTACTAAGTCTACAAAAACATTTCACAAAGTTTCAAAAGTTGGTTTATGTCAAAACATCAAAATTCAAGTATCTCATATTTTCATGTTTTGGACTAGTTTGTAAAATGATGATATTTTTCATTTGGGAAGTCCTTTTTGATAACCAGTCATTGTAGCATGTTTATTATCATGTCTACAATCATTCCCCAAAGTTTTACATTTTTTGGAATTTATTTGATATTTTTAAACAGTGTTTTAAAATCAGCTTTGTTTTCTGAAATGTCTGTTTTCGGTCGACCGGTACGGTCGACCGGTCAATTGACCATTCGTCAGTATTTTTCCAGAGAGTCATCGGTCGACCGGTCCGGTCGACCGAGAGCTCAAATCGGTCGACCGACAGAATTTCCGGTCGACCGACAAAAGAGCCGTTGGCTCCTAACGGCTATTTCTGAGCTGATTTCTCTGGGGCTGTTTTGTCATTTGGTTTGGGGTTTTTGTTGAGATCTTGAGTGGGTATAAACCCCCCATTGCTGATCTCTTTTCAAGCAATCTAAGAGAATGTTTTAACAAGTTTTAAACAAGGGTTTAAACCTGTTTAGTTTTGGTTTAAGTTTGTTTTGGTTTGCTGTTACAAAGAGGAGTTTACAATCAGCTATTGAAGAGTTCATCTTCAACATTTCATCATCCTCTCTTTGTGTTTATAGAGAAGTTTCCTTAACTCTATTTCCTAGCATTTTTACTATTGAATTTCATATCAATTTTTATTGCTAGTTCTTATTGAGTTAAGTTTTATTGAATCTCACTGTTACACACACCCACATTGAGCTTATTGTATCTTTCATACATAGTATAGTTGGGTGGTGAGAGATTGTAACTTTGAGTTGTGCTTTCATTGTGTTCTCATCTATTGTAGAGAACAAATTTATATTTGTTACATTGTGAGTGTTGTAAGGTTTTCGGTGAGCTAGAAACCGAGTGTGTAGTGAGGTTTTCGGTGAGCTAGAAACCGAGTGTGAGGAGTGACGTTGATCGGTGAGCGTTGAAAACCGATACTGTGAGGTGTAAACGTTATTCGGGTGAACGTAGAAAACCCGGTTGATAGTGGATTTCTCCCCGGGAGTGGGGAGCGGAGACGTAGGACGGAAGGTCCGAACTCCGTGATCATATCTTGTGTTTGAGTGTGCTTTGGCGTTTATTTATACTTGTGTTTATAATTCTTGTTGCCATTGTCATTAGCTCATCATTTATATGATCCACTATCTAGTTCATATTGTTTACCCTTGTGTTAGTTTATATATCCTTGCATATATATATAATTCATCATATAGGATATATCTCATTGTTTATATTGCATATTCTTGCACATAACTCTTTGTATATCTATCTTGCAAGAATACAACTTGTTAATTAATTTTAATTGGCATTTAATCGGATTAGATTAGCATAAGACCCTAATCACCCCCCCTCTAGGGTCTAACAATGAGTATCAGAGCTTGGTGCTCTTTGATTTAAGGTCTAATCGCCTTGAGTTAAAGATCCAAGTTATCTTTTTGTGCTAATCTTGTTTTGATTGCATTTGCATCTTGCTTGCATATTTTTACAAATTATGAATATGAATGATGCATCTTGTTTAGGCTATGATTCTAGTATTGCTCCTAAATTCAATGCTTTCCCTTATGCTCAATGGTGTTTTAGATTCAAAATATTTGTTCAATCTAAAAATATCGATTTATGGGAAATCATTGATTGTGCTTATATTGTGCCCACGTTGGAGAAATCCAAGTGGAGCAAACATGATAAAAAGATGTTTATTATGAACAAGCTTATGTTAGAATTTTTATTAAATGCATTTGATTCATTTATGTCTAACAAGCTTGATTCTTTTGATAGCGCTTATACATTATGGAAATTCATAGAAGCGCATCAAGGAGACTTGGAGGCGATCCGACAAGCTTTGGAGGATCCCGCTTCAAGTTCAAAAGGAGCTTCATGCACACGAGCACTAGGCGATAGCCCTAGTGAGGTTTGCAAGTTCGAAACCATTAATGATTTACCTAATGATAAACTTACTTGTGCTAGTGATAAATTATTGCATGCCTCTTGTACACCGAGAGAAGTGTGTGGTGAGAGACGGGGTCGAATCCAAGAGGAGTGGCGTCGGTTGACGTGCCTAGGGAGAGGTTGTAACCGAGCACTTGAGGAGGAGGACACGGGCTAGGACCAACACTTAGTGTGTGAGGTGTGATTACATAGTGATTGTATTGTGAGGTGTAAACGTTGTTCGGGTGAACGTAGAAAACCCGGTTGTGATAGTGGAGATCTCCTCGAGGTGAGGAGCGGGGACGTAGGTCGTGGGGACCGAACCTCGTAAACATATCGTTTTGTTTGTGATTGCATTGGCGTTCTTATTCTTGTTTTCATATCTTATATCGCCTTTGTGTATTGCTCATCATATTACCCTATCACTTGTGTAGATTGTTTATTTTACCCTTGTGTTAGTTCATATATCCTTGCTCATATATTTGTAATATCTCATTGATAGGATATATTCATTTGTTCATATTGCTTATCCTAGCTTACATATCTTGTTGTATTTCATACTTGCTAGGATAACATATTAATTAATTTTAATTGGTATTTAATCGGATTAGATTAGCATAAGACCCTAATCACCCCCCCTCTAGGGTCTAACAATTGGTATCAGAGCTTGGTGCTCTTTGATTTAAGGACTAACCGCCTTGAGTTAAAGATCCAAGTTATCTTATTTGTGCTAATCTAGTTATGATTGCATTTGTCTTGCTTGCATATGTTCATATATATATCTTGAATATGAATGTATTTTGTTTAGGCTATAAATCCAATGTTGCTCCTAAATTCATTAATTTTCCCTATGCACAATGGGCTTCTAGATTTAAACTATTTGTTGAATCTAGAAATATTGACTTATGGAAAATTATTGATTGTGCTTATATTGTGCCCACATTGGAGAAATCTAAGTGGAGCAATCATGATAATAAAATGTTTAATATGAACAAGCTTTTGTTAGAATATTTGCTTAATGCCTTTGACTCATCATTTTCTAACAAATTTGTTCATTTTGATAGTGCTTACAATTTATGGAAATTCATAGAAGCACATCAAGGCAACTTGGAGGAAATCCGACGTAGTTTGGAGGATTGTTCTTCAAGTGAGTGTGGAGCATCATCATGCACACGGCCACTAGGCGATAGCCCTAGTGTGGTAAGCGATTCGGAATCCGAAAGTGATATATCCATCAATGAACTCGCTTGTGCATATGAGAAATTATTGCATGCCTATACAAAATTACAAAATAATTTTATTGATCTTAAAAGCAAGCATGTAGAATTGAAATCCGATCATGAGAAGCTAGTGTCCAAATTTGACATCATTGAAAATGAAAATATAATGCTTAAAGAAAACAATGATATGTTAAATTTGGAAAATGAAAAATTGATCTCATCCATTTCTAGCTTAACTCATGCAAATAATGCCATGCTAGAAGTAGAATGCATTAGAAATGAATTTGATTCTTTTAAGAATAACCATACATGCTCTACTTCTATTATCAATGATGTTGTATCTAATGATGAGTTGAATCATGTGAAAAACCGCATATCTTGTTTAGATTCAACCTTAAACACATGCATTGATAATCATAACAAGCTTATGGACTTGTGTGCAAAGTCTAATGCAAACTCTTCTAAGAAACCTACACACTATGCACACATGTATAACAAAGTCTATAAATGCACTAATTGCGGTCGTAAAGGCCACCTTGCTAGATTTTGTTATAATGCACAAAAACCCATCAAGATTAATCATGTTTGTGCATCCCATCAAGCTTCATCATCACACTCACATGTACACACACGTATAGATCATCATAAACATGCCCATATGTACAAATGTGAGTTTTGTGGTCGTTTTGGTCATTTGGCCAAATTTTGTTTTGATTTAAAAAGAGTTTCACATTTGCAAAATAATTTTAAAAGATCATCCATGTTTGCAAATGTTTCTAATGTTTTCCGTGCACAACCATTCGGTCAACGCAAATTATTTCAACCTTTTCATTGCACAAATTGCAATCGGAAGGGTCATTTGAATGAATATTGTTTTGACCATGTTAGTGCACCACATATACCTAAGAGGGTTCATAACCCTAAGGTTTTGAGCTTAAATGATAGGGGTCATGTCCCTAAATCTTTTGGTACCAAGAATACTTGGGTACCAAAACAAATTTGATTTTAAACCAAGAACTTTAGTGTTTTTATTTTTTTTGTCTTGGTTTTGAAAATTATGTTTTAAGATCTTTTGGTTATGAAAACAAATTTTCTTTTATCAAATCTTTTGTTTTCATGATTATTAGTTTTGATTTTGATGAGATGTTTGTATTTATATAACCCTCCGGGTTTATTGGGTGTTTATTCCCAAATCAAGTTTACCGGATGCTAAAATGATTATATGGGTTGGAACAAGCTCAAGAGCTTGATATAATTGTTGCCTCTCTTAAAAATTGTGTTTTGATTTGTTGCTTTTGAATTCATTATAATTCACTTATATGATGATATTTATGTGTTTGTGCTAATGGATCATCTATTCGTGCTTTATAATGTATTCTATGAGTGGTTTGATCAAGTTATGTAAAGAAAATTTTTCTTTATTGATCAAACATTGTTTTTGAATATAAACTTTGATTTATGATTTCTTTTGGTTGAATTGTTTTCATTTGAAAACTTTTTGCATGATTCTCATGTTCCTCTTCTTTTGATTTCATAAATCTATTCTTTTATATGGTTTTTATATTTTTTTGTGTTAATGAGACACTATTTTCATATTGACATATTTATATGTGTTCTCATTATCTTCATGTATGTGAGTAAATTTTTAGCATATTCATGTATGCTTGCTCACATATGTTTTGCCATGATCTTCATCGCATATATTCTATATGGCTTTTTGATAGGGGGAGCAATCCCTATACTTGTTTTATACTCATCTATGCTTATTGATAGGGGGAGCTTTCGCTCTCTTATTCTTTTTGTCCCCTTTTTGATGTTGTCAAAGGGGGAGAAATATTGTGAGTATACAATTCCTTGTTTATATGCATGTGTATTATCTTGTATATGTTCATTTCCTTCATGCATATATTCCTTTTTGTAAATTGTTTGTCATCATCAAAAAGGGGGAGATTGTTGGCCTTCTTGTTTTGATGATGTTTAACAAACAATTTATTACTAATGTTGTTTGTCTAGTGTTTGTACATTCTTATATATTGTAGACAAACAACGTAGTTGGAGGATGGATGGAATAGAGCTTCAACGATCATATCCAAAGGAGGTTGGCGGAATGTCGGTGAAGCCTTGCTATTCAAAGTTCAAGATCCAAGTTAAAGCTTCATCCGCGAGATTACCTAGAAGAGCTTATTGAAGATCAAGATCTAGCTTGGGTAATTTAGTTTAGGATTTATATTATGTGTGTTATATACTCTAAGCTCAATTATCTATACACACACATTTATTGGTTTCTTCGTATATATATATATAGTCATATATATATATATAAGTTTTGGTTTCTATGCATATATATAGTTATATATATACATACATATGTTTTGAGTTTTTATGGTTATATATATGAAATTCTATATTTCATATTTTCTATTATGTTTTTGAAAACATTGCATAGAATATGCAATTTTGTGAAAATATTGTATTCTTAGTTTATAGACTTCAATATCAGTTTATACATGTTTTACTAAGTCTACAAAAACATTTCACAAAGTTTCAAAAGTTGGTTTATGTCAAAACATCAAAATTCAAGTATCTCATATTTTCATGTTTTGGACTAGTTTGTAAAATGATGATATTTTTCATTTGGGAAGTCCTTTTTGATAACCAGTCATTGTAGCATGTTTATTATCATGTCTACAATCATTCCCCAAAGTTTTACATTTTTTGGAATTTATTTGATATTTTTAAACAGTGTTTTAAAATCAGCTTTGTTTTTCTGGGATGTCAGTTTTCGGTCGACCGGTACGGTCGACCGGTCAATTGACCATTCGTCAGTATTTTTCCAGAGAGTCAGACCGCGCCGGTCGACCGATGATGGCTCCGCTTGTTTTCTGGATTTTCAAGGTTGTTCGCGGTCGACCGGATTTTCATGTCGGTCGACCGAATCATTTTTTCGGTCGACCGAATCGTTGTCAGGTCTCCCAACGGCTATTTTTCTAGCCGTTACAGAACTTCTGTTTTGGGCTTTTTGGTCATTTTATTTTGGGGGTTTTTGCTGAGATTTCTAGTGGGTATATATACCCCATTGCTGATGTCTTTTCAAACTGATCAAGAGAGTTTGAAAACAAGTTTAAGAAAGTTTTTAATCAAGGGTTTAAGTTTTGTTTAAAAGAGTTTAAGAGTTTGTTTGAGTTTAGTTTGTGAAGCAAATTTCACAAGAGCAAAGAGGAGATCATTCTTTGGTGTTTGGGCATT
Organism: Asparagus officinalis; assembly: GCF_001876935.1. NCBI lineage: Eukaryota > Viridiplantae > Streptophyta > Magnoliopsida > Asparagales > Asparagaceae > Asparagus > Asparagus officinalis. Next base: position 15,151,293 of record NC_033797.1, read on the forward strand.
CAACTCATCTCTCTCTCACTCTTGATCTATAGAGAAGTTTTCCTTAAACTCAATTCAAGCTATTTATTGTTTTGATCTTAATTTCCATAAGCTAGATTTCTATATTGAGTTTAATTATTTTTTTGATACTCTTTGTTCACACACAACCTATTGAGCTTATTGTATTTACATTCATAGTATAATTTACTTGTGTTAGTTTATATATCCTTGCATATATATATAATTCATCATCTAGGATATATCTCATTGTTTATATTGCATATTCTTGCACATAACTCTTTGTATATCTATCTTGCAAGAATATATTTGTTAATTAGTTTTAATTAGCATTTAATCGGATTAGATTAGCATAAGATCCTAATCACCCCCCCTCTAGGGTCTAACAATGAGCTCTCTACATTGGAACTTTAGATTCTCAATCGCGGATTGTATTTGGACTGCTAGCTTCCATTTTTGTATCTTTATTTTACTATACTTTATTAATGAAACAAAGTCTTTTACTTAGCCCATTCTCCTTCTTATTATGATTTTTATCCGATTTAGGAAAAATAATCACAACACTTATAGGATTTTTGGCAAATCCTCAGCTCTCAATGGTTATGCCTTTACCGATTACTTATTTTATCGTGCTAGCATGTGAATTGATGAAAACCGTTTTACATGTAATGTTGTGCTAAAAGAATGAATTTTTTTAGACTTAGCGCTATGATTTTAAATACATAGACTTAATCCTCCCTTGCGGGGTGCTCGTAGGATTTTTGGCAAACCCTCAGCCATCAACGGATTTGGCGTGCCTTTACCGATTACCGTTTGAATCGGGCTAGCATGTGAATTTATTAAAATTCATTTTACATGTAACATTGCGCTAAGAGAATAAACTCTCTTGGACTGGGTGCTATGATTTTGAGTATATAGATTTCATCGTTTTCACGCGAATGGATCACCCAGCAACGCTTGTTAGGCGTAGGCTTATCTCTGATTGGGGATTAAGATAATGTCCCCCAAACGTGGATTCTGGTGTCTTTTTCACGGTGAAAGATTAATCGGCAATATGTGTTAGGCGCAGGCTTGTCTCTGATTAGGGGTCGAGATAAAATCCCCCATACGTGTGAAGCATGGAATTTGGCGTTATTAATAATGACCTGCCACGATGTCGAATACATAGGCATTCGCCATTTTACAGGAATGCGTTACCAGGCAGCATGTGTTAGATGCAGACTTATTTCTGTTTAGGGGTTGAGATAAATTCCCTAAGCATGAATCCTGGTGTCTTTTTTACGATGAAAGATTAACCGACAACTTGTGTTAGGCGTTAACTTATCCCTACTTAGGATTCAGGACAAAATTCCCTTTGCGTGTAAGGCATGGATTTCGATTGTGTCTTCTTTTGGGGTAAATACGAACCCAATGCTAGAGAGGAAGAATTTTATATTCTATCTCCAGGTCTTCTTTTGGGGTAAAGACGAACCCAATACTAGAGATGAAGAATTTTATATTCTATCTCCTTCAAAATAAACATAGAGTGGAATTTCCTCTCTGAGAATCGAAATGATTTTGATAACCCTAACTTTTATAAGATTGGTTACCCGATTTGAAGATAGATTTTCGTTTATCGAGATAATGCTGGAGAGGAAGAATTTTATATTCTATGTCCTGCAAAAGAAACTTAGAGTGGGATCTCCACTTCGAGACTTTGAATGGTGAAACTAAGAGTGAGATCTCCAATCTAAGAATCAAAGATATCTGGATAATCCTAACATTTATAGGATATGTTACCTGATCAGAAAACAAAATTCCCATTTATTGAGATGGAATTCCAACTTTGATCGAAACCGTGGGAAGGTCTGACCAAGTGCAGAATTGAAACGACCCTAACTTTTATAGGTTTGATCGTTCAAATTGGGCGGAGGCCTTTCGTTTATCGAAAGGGAAGTCCGGCTTTGAAAGTGAGCCTCTCGTTCATTGAAAGAATCGAGAGGGGACTTTGGCTCTGGTTCTAACTATAGAAGGGTTTGACCAAGAAACAGTAGGAGTGAAGATACAAATAATAGTAAGAATGTTGACTTGTACAGATCACTCGGGGGTTTTAGTGTCAATTGACAAGATCTTGACATGAAGGGGGTTCGATGATTACCATAGATCATCAGATTGAGATTTCAATTGTTGTGTCAATACTTTTAACAGTAGGAGTGTTAAGTACACAGACACAGTAGGAATTGGATGGACTCAGTCAAAAGAATTTTGTAGACCCACTGTCAATTGATTTTATTAGTGAGGGATTTTGTGGCGGAGGACCATGAATCATTAAGTACCCCATAACCGCATTGTTGGAGTTTCGTGAGGAAAGATTGAACGAATAGGGCCCTCAAACCTCATCTCGACGAAAGAATCCAAAACATAGTGGGAGGGTTTTAATCATCTTAGAAATAATTAAATAGACAAAGTGAGAGGTTCTTGATCATTTCTAGTATCATAATTAAGAATCAATTGGTTTTGGGTTATTCTTATGAATACGCTGTGTAGCATTCTCCACGAACTTCCTACTAAATAGGTTGTCCTGAACGTACTAGGGATAGTATTTTTTTAGGAACTTACCATTTATTAGCATTATAAGTTTGTCACTATTTTGGGTGACCAAACAAAATGCTCCATTCGAGTAAACTATTTCTACCAAGAACTGTTCTTCCCATTTGGGTTAGAATTTTTCCTTCTTCTTGGAATTGAGAATCATCGGTCGTCGAATGGTAAGGACCAAGTCTCCTTCTTTAAAGCTCCACTGTCGGACTTTCTTATCGAAAGCCCTAGAGATTCTGGCTTGATAGAATTGAATTTGCTACTGGGCTTCAAAGCGCTTATCATCTAACATCTTGAGTTCTTCAAGACGTTTCTGTTGTTGTTCCTCAGTCGTCATCCCCGTTGCGAGAGCAATACATAGGAAGGGAATCTGAATCTCTAATGGAAGGACGGCTTCACATTCATATACTAAGGAATATGGGGTTGCGCTCGTAGGTGTGCGGACTATCATGCGATAGGCCCAGAGAGCTTCGCCAAGTTTGTCATCCTAGTCTCGCTTGTTAGTTCTCACAAGCTTTGACAAAATTTTTATGACTGTTTTGTTGAAATCCTCAGCCAATACATTTGTAGTGGGATTGTATGCTGTTGATGAATCATCTTTAGTCCTGAACTTCCCACAGAATTTGATGAAGGCATTACTGAAAAACTGAGGGCCGTTGTCAAGACGATTCACCTTGATACACCATATCGATAAATAATATGGTGCTTGATGAATGCGATGATGTTGCTCATCTTTACTTCTCTGAGCGGAATGGCTTCGGCCCACTTTGAGAAGTAGTTGGTGATTGTCAAAATAAAATGTTCGCCTTTAACCGATGGTGGGAAGATAGGACCAACGATGTTCATTCCCTATGTCTTAAATGGCCATGAAGTGGACGAAGGGTGCAAATCCTCCGGGGGTTGGTGCATGTAGTTTGCATGAACTTAGCACACATGACACCAATGGGAGTAATCGACTACGTCCTTGATTATGGTTGGCCAATAATATTCCATTCTTCTGAAATGATCGTAGAGCTTAGGACCTGGCTGGTGTATACCGCAGGTTCTGTCATGCACTTCTTTAAGAGGTTCCTTCGCATCTTTAGTTGAAAGACATCAGAGTAGCAAACCATCATATGCACGACGATACAACGTCTGAGTCCCCATATTATAATAAAATCTCGGTGTTGTTCGCTGGACCAAGTCTCTCTCTTTTATGTCTTCAGGTAAAATATCGTACAAGACATAGTTAATAATAGGGAAATGCCAGTCTCGAGGTTTGAGTTTGATTCTGGTCGCATGCGCTTCTTTGGCGCCTAATGAGCACTATAGTATGAAGAGTTGGTGAGTTCTCATGGTGACAAATTGTTCCGTTTCGGAAGGCTGTGCTAGAGATATTGCCAATGTTGCTAGTGCACCTACATATGCATTTTGGAGACGTGTGACGTACTCAATGTAGAATCCTTCAAACTAGTCTGTCATCTCAATGGATGCTTTATGGTACGGGATCAAGCTCTAGTTTCTGACTTTGTACTCTCCACGCATTTGGTTGACTACTAGTTAGGAATCACCAAAAGCTTCGAGGTATTTGACCCCCAACTCTTTGGTGAAACATAGTCTAATTAGCAGCGTGTTGTATTCAGCTATGTTTTTGGAACATTTCCCTATTAATGAGTATGCTCGGGGTATCACATGCTTCTCCAGAGAAACTAGGACAACTCTGACTGCCACAAAAATTCTAGAATTACCGGTAGCATTCGCCGTATTGGTCGCTTGGGAAGCCCCGTCGAAGTACAATTGCCACACCTGTTGATGCAAGGTAGTGTTGACTTTGTGAGTTTCATCAGATAAAGTTTTATATAATTTGGCTGTATCTGCTATAAGGTTAGCCGCCAAAAGGTTACAAATTGTCTGTCCTTTAACCGACTTATGTTGCTTGAAATACAAGTCGTATTAGGATAGGAGGAGGGCCCATTTTTCTAATCGCCAATTCATGGAGGCTAGTTGCATCATGAATACTTGAATTGGATTAACGTTTGAGATGACGTAAATTATTTGCCCAACGAGGTAGTGTCACATTTTCTGGATAGCAAACACCAAATGGAGACGTTCTTTTTGATTATTGGGTACCGAGATTCGGCACCTACAAAAGTTCGCTTTAGGTAATATATTACCTGCTCGTGACCATTGTCATCGTCTTGTACAAGCAAAGCACTTAACGAATGGTTCATAGCCTTGATGAAAATCAAGAATGGTTTACCCAACTTCGTTGATATGAGAACAGGATGATTTGAGAGATATGCCTTGATATCTTCAAATGCCTTCTGACAGGCATCGTCCCAGATAAAAGATACGCCCTTCTTCGTGAGCTTCGTGAACGGTTGACACTTCCAGGACAAGTTCAAGATGAATCTCTGGATGTAAGCCAATCTTCCTTGTAGTTCCCTAAGTTCCTTGAGGTTCCTCTGGGTTGCAATTCATTTATTGCCTTTACTTTGTCAGGGTCAATATTGATGCCTTTCATGGTGACGATGAATCCGAGGACTTTGTCGTTGGACATTCTGAGTTAAGACTTGGTTGAGTTAATCTTCAGTTGATGACTTCGCATGAGGTCGAACATTGTCCTCAAGTATTTAATGTAGTCATCTTCGTTGCGGCTTTTAATGACCAAATCATCAACATAGCATTCGACAGTCTTTCGGAGATGTTCCTAAAAAATCTTCATCATTGCTTGTTAGTACATAGCGCCTGCGTTCTTCAAGACAAAGGACATGACTGTGTAATAGAAGATGCCGAGAGGTATTCTAAAGGTGATATGTTTCTCATCATCTAGATACATTTTGATTTGATTGTATCCTGAGAATCCATCCATAAATGACATTCTCTCGAATCCACACGTGCTGTCGATGATGACATCCGTTATAAGGAGTGCAAAGTCATCTTTTGGGCACACGGTGCTCAGGTCTTTGAAATCAATGTAGATCCTGATCTTCCCATTCTTTTTTAGGACCGGAACGATGTTTGCAAGCCAATCGGGATGTTGCTCTTCTCGGATAAAGCCTGAATCGATCAGCATTTTGACTTTAGCCTCAATTGCCTCCATAATCTATGAACAAAACCATCTTTGCTGTTGCTTGATGGGTTTAGCATCCATTTTGATGTTGAGACGGTGCATTGCCACCTTCGGATCAAGTCCTAGCATGTCTTCGTAGTTCCAGGCGAAAACATCGATATACTCTCTAATGAGAGGAATCAGCTCTTCTTCCTCATCTAGTGGAATGCTATCACTTAAAAATATTGGTTTTGGATTGGCTTCGTCGCCCATGTTTACCTGGACCACTTTATCCTCAGTGGAAGATTCTCTTTGTTCGAACCAGTCACCATATTGGATATTTAGGTGGTGGATCCCTGGGTCTTCCTAAACCGACAATTGATTATCTTCCTCCATTATGGTGGGATCGACTATGGCCATGTTCGACACCAACTCTTTGAATTAGTTTCCGATGCTGATGTTGGAGTCCTAATTTGAAGAATCAGATGAGTATCTTTCCTTACATAGATTAGCCAGTCGATCCTCGATTTTCCAGCAACATGCGTCATCGGATGAGGAGATGTAGCCTAGGTCCCTTCTGTGTGTGTAGTAATTATCAGGTTTTTCTTTTGGGACATAAGCGGCCTTAGTTGGAACTCGAGGACCTCGACCGAAGCAAAGTCCTTCTCCAAGTGCAAGATTGCATCCCCATTTCTTCTTGAGTTTACGCACTTCTGGACTATATTTGGATAGGTGAAGACAAGGTTTTTCATCGTCACCATCATCTCTTAAAAAATGGTCCAGCATTGGAGGCTTCTCGCTTTTTTCATAAATTATCTCCTTTTGTCCCTTTTTCTTGGCAGGAATGACAATGGTCGTTCCAAACGAGTCTTGGATATGCTTCTTTATCATGCAAGATGATAGGAGTGGCATGTGTAAATCGGGATTATCGTATAATCCTTTCATTAGCTCATCAAGAGAAGGTGAGTACTCTAAATCGTTATTTATTGCTTCTTCGGCAAGTTACCAGTTACAGCTACCATCTGATGATTCTCCACCGTCAAGATTGATCACAAAGGGTATAATATCATTCAATCAAAACCTCCATTGTAATCAAACCCGACCTCAGTGTTAGCTTCTTCTCCGCTATCCGTGCCTTGGGCCGATGGTTCAGAATTGGATTCAGCGCCTTAAAGAAGGGAATTGGTAAAGTAGTTTTCCAACCCCTTAAATAGTTACTTATCCGCGACCACCGTCTTGACCTCATTATTAGCGTCTGTATATTTGCAACACTGATGGAGGGTGGAGGGGACTATAATATTACTATGGATCCAGGGTCGACCCAATAGTAAGTTATAGGAGGTTTTCACATCAATCACATAGCACGTGACTTTGGACATTAAATCCCCAAAGTGGCAATTCACCTAGATTTTACCCAATAGACTGGACCCACTAGTATTAAATCCATAGATGACGGTGCCTGTTTAAGCTAACTTGCTAGCGAGGATTCTGAGATTATACATCAATCAGAGTGGCATGATGCTGATAGTGGAACCGAGATCGACTTGGATCCGGTTGACAATGCTGGAACTGATATGCTCGGTGAAGTACAATGGTCTGTCGTGCTTCGAATTCCTTACTTGCATGTCCTCCTTGGTGAAAGTGATGCACGAGAATTGTTTGGCTACAAGGTTACAGTGTTTAGCTAAAGACTCCGATTCTTTGGGATTAGCTTGATCTAGGTAAGGAATACATCGAAATTGGCCAGGGCTTCTTGTAGGGCCTCTCTTGTGTCTTTGGAGAGACACAATAACTTGTATAGAGTTATGTCTCTGGGATGTTAGCCAGTTGAACCATCACATCGAAGCGGTATAGAGTGTTCAAAATCCCCGATTTGTCTCATCCAATTGGACGATTGAATCAAGACTGCTTTGGGTTCTAAACCTCTTGATGTTGGGGCTCTTTATCTTTCTTAGTTAGTTGTTGCTAAGGTCTTTTAGCAAGTACAGGGGGAGTTGTAACCACCCACAGCTCAACCAGCATTTTAGCATTTGGATCAGAGGCTTCCGGGTATTTGTAATGGTATTCGTTCCCACTTCTGGTGGGGAAGACCACAGCTCAACCACCCACAGCTCAAACCAGCATTTTAGCATTGTCCTTTCTGGCGTTATCCATGAGGATCTTCATTAATCATTCTGATCCTTACTTTTGTCACTACTTCTGGTTGAAATAATGTGAGGGGAACAAATCCGAAACAAATGCTCACTGCGTTTGCACCCACATTATTTTCCTTGGGTTGCTTTGCAGTGATAATCTTGACGTCAATCAAGGCTTGAATTTTATCCTTAAGAGCGTAACACGTCTTGGTGGGGCGATGAACTACTTTGTGGAACGTGTAGTACTGCGGATCCGTAGTCTTCTTAGCTCCCTCATGATCGGTGATTGTAGGTAGCTTGATCTTGTTGTTTTGTAATAAGTATTTGAGGATACCGGGGGCCTCATCTTCCTTTAAGGAGTATTCCTTTAGGAATTTTGGCTTATAAGTCTTCTGTTGCCTTGGAGGTCATTTCTATCATTAAGGTGATGTTGCTTGGGCACTTATTATTGTGGCTATTGTTGGGGTTACAATTGGAATGTTTGATTTGTATCTACCGCATTCGCCTGTGCCTTCCTTTTACCACGAAGGATGAAGTTCTGTTTTGGGGCATTAGTTACGAGTTGACCTCTTTCGGCTTTCTTCCTTTTGAGGAAGTGTTCGGCTTGCTCCCCACGTACTTTTAACTCTTTTCATGTCTTGGATGGTATGACGCCCATAGATTCTAGCACGTCTAAGGAAAGGTTGTTATGATATGTCTGCATAATGAATTCCTTTGTGACCGGATCTTGACAGTTCATCGCCTTATCCCAGAAGCGCTTGACGAAGTTCTCGACTGATTCTCTATCTTTTTGTTTCTCATCAAATAGTGTCCTGATTGACACCTTCGTGTCACCATCGAAGAAGTTGGTAAGAAATATGCTCTCCATGTCGTCGTAGTTTTTGATACTTCCTGGCTTAAGATGATGGTACCAGTCGAAGGCGGCCGCTTGAAGGGTCCCCATGAATGATCGTTCCATCAAAAGTTATTACCTAAAATGACCCCTAGGTAGGACTTGAAGTAAATCAGGTGTTGAGTGGGTGAACCATTTCCATCAAACGGCGTGAAATTAATCAGGTTGAACTTCACTGGATACGGAATCGATTCCCACTCCCTCGGATAAGGACACAGAATGCCAGTCTCCTTTACCTCTTAAGCAGACATCAAAGCATTAATCTTGCTCTTAAGGTCTTTCATCTTTAAATCTTTGCCTACATTTTCCTTCAGGTGACTTTGAAGAGGAACGGTGGGGCCACCCCCAGTGTTGGTATTGTTGGTAGGGCCACCCCCAGCATTGGGGCCATCCTCAGCATTTTTATCATCGGGAGGATCATCGGCATTGATATTCTCCTCTACTTCTGAGTCGTTATCTACCTGATTAGTAGTGTGGCGATGACTAGATTCACCGTGCTGATTTGACAACTCTTAGAGCTACTGGACGTGTAAATCATTGACCCGTTATACGGCCATCTCCATCTCGATTTTCAAATCCTCCTTCTGCTTAGCCAAGGCTTCTTGAAGGAACTGAGCCATCTGCTCAGTAGTGATCATAAATGCTTCTCGAGATCGCCCCGTATTAGACACGGTGTTTTCAGAGCCAATTGCGAAGCATGTATCTGATGTCACATCATTCGAAGATCGTCCTCTACTCAGTCTAGGTCTCATAGTCCTGGACCGTAGCCAAGTAAGACGTTGAGATGCTCCGGGGAAAGGATCAGGACTAGGACATCGAGTTGACTTCTCCTTATCGACCATGTTAATGGTGACTTTTGAAAGTTTGACACCTTGACCAGCTGATCTTCTTTTACGGAAGTGCCTTGGTTTAGGTTTGGACGCCTCCGTAGAGATCCATTCGAATATGGAGACCCTTCATGGAGCGGTCTTGGGGCGGCTATATTTTGATAGTACTGTCTTGATTAATCTCTCACAAGAACAATGAGAGTTTGTGTCTGGGGTATTTCTCTTTCGAGACTCACCCTAGTCTGATAGTACAACTCGTCGGTGTTGTAGCCAGAGCAACCTATCAGCTGTTCACTTGTTCTTTCAGATATAATGTTATCTTCTATCGGACGCGTCTTCTTCTGATTAGGTAACACGTTGTTGACATTCGCAGGATATGTAAGGATATGTAATTAAAATAAGGGATATAAAAAAATGAGACAATGGATATGTAGAAAGCAATGAACAAAGAGCACAAATAATACACCAAGGCAAACTTAAACACATAATATGACTACGGAGTTCGGTCACCCTCGACCTACGTCTCCGTTCCTCACTCACGATTAGAATCTCCACTATCACAACCGGTTTTCAACGTTCACCGAAAATGTTTACAACTCACACAATCGGTTTTATAGCTCACCGAAAAACTTTCACAACACTCATACTTGTAATCACACAATACACCCTCTACGTGTTGGTCTGGCCCGTGTCGACTTCCTCAAGTGCTCGAATTTACAACCTCTCCCTAGGCTTTACAACCGATGCCACTCCTCTTGGAATCGACGCCGTCTCTCTCCACACACTCCTCTCGGTGTATTTGTGTATTACAATGTGTTCTCACAATAAGCTCAAGTACAAATGATTTTGTTCTCTAACAAGATGATAACTCAATTAAGCACACTCTCAACTAATCACTCACCCAACCCAAGTATATAATTTATGAAATGCTAAAAGCTCAATAGGTGGTGTGTGTGATTAATGAGCAATAACCAAAACTAAACTCAATTTTGAAATCTAGTTTAATAAAACGATTAATCAACAAATATATAAATGTAAAACTAGAGATTGAGTTTAGAAAAAACTTCTCTGAAAAACAAGAGTGAGAAAGATGAGAGATTGAAGCTCAAACAGTAGATGAAAAGATCTCCTCCTCTTGTAAAACTTTCTTCACATAAACACTTGTAGACACACACTTAAAACAAACTTGAAACCTTTGTAAACTTATTTTAAAACAAATCCCAAAAACCAAGAAAATCCAAGCAAAAAGATAAAAACCCAAAAATTACAAAAACTAGAAACTAGCTGTTACAGTGCCATTAGTCGTCTGATATTGTTCATCAGTCGACTGATGAGCTGACTATTATAGGCTGCTCATCTGCTATTAGTCGACTGATGAACTCATCAGTCGACTGATAACCTACATCGGTTGACTGATAGTTCATTAGTCGACTAAGCCAAAACTAATTGCATATTCCAGCGTGTTTCATCGATCGACTGATAACAAATATCAGTCGACTGATAACGTGCACATACGTTTTTTTAACAGTAAAAATGAACTTTGAACCCTCTTTAAATTATTAAATAAATTCTAAAAAATGTAAAATTTGAAGAAATGTTTATAAATATGAAAATGAGCATGTTACAAAAGGAATTTTTGAAATATCATTTTCCATTTGTGAAATCCCTTTGTTTTGCAAAAACTCACAAATACTTGTATATATAAAACACTAGACTTTTGACTTTTGACTTTTGACTTAAAACAAATTACTAAACCTTTTTAATTGATTTATAGACTTAATAAAACATGCATACAAGGATTATTTTGTCCGTAAATTAATAATACAGTATTTGATTAAGAATACTCAATTTGATAAAAATGAAGAATGTGTGTGTGTGTGTAATATGAGCTTGAAGTATTTACACACAATATATAAATCCTAAACTAATATACCCAAGTAGTCGCAAATGAAGCTTGTTCTTGAATCTTTGACTTGATTTGTATTGACTTCATTTTAGATATCATCGACCTAGGTATATAATAAACACAAAACACTGGAAATGCATTGTTATAAATTATTTGTTAAATCATTAAAACAAAAATAGATAGTAGGATCATAAACATGAGTCCTAACAATCTCCCCTTTTTATAATGATAAAAAATTTCTCAATGGATATATAAAACAAATAAAACAACAATAAAACCATAATATACTCACTTTTTCTCACCCTTGACAACATCAAAATAGGGAAAAATAATATAAAGAGAGCGAAAGCTCCCCCTACCTATAAGCATGAGTGAGTTAAAATATAAATAGGGATTGCTCCCCCTATTTAAAAGGCAAATAGAATATATATATAATACTGAATATGGCAAGATAATTAAACGAAACCTCAACAATCTTAAAATTTTGCCTTACAAGAATATATATATTCATGTGAGCTAACATAAACATTAACCACACATAAGATGAACCATAAGCTGAAATGCATCATTATTAAGGAGTTTACAATGATTTCATACATTGTTCTCACCAAAACAAAATAATCCAAACTACATAGTTCAAACTCATAAACCAACTACAAACTAAAATAAAAAAATACATAGTTCAAAATAAAAAGATACAAGTCTAAATGAAAATTGTCTTCACGAAATTGGTGGCCCTGGACCCGGAGGAGGAGAAGGATGCTACACCATCCTGAAAAGCTCATCAAATATACTCTCAATGCTGGCAAATCCTATATCCTAGCTGCTCTCAATCTTTTCAATCCTCCTAAGTACCTCACCATGCTAAACTTATGCCTTGGGATGAATCTCTTCCTACCTCCGCTCATAATCAGATAAGCGAGCATACACTCCCTCTTCTAGTCTATCCATATGATCTACTGTATAGTCTGGGATACTAGATGAGGATTCAGGAGGAGGATCCCTAAAACTGGATGGAGGAGGTGACGAATCCCTAGAGCTAGAAGACTCAGAACTGGAGGACTCAGAGCTAGAGGGCTGAGGATGAACAAGATGGTCTACTTCATATTTAGTGTCAGGGATACCCATCCTATGAAGAGCTGAAGAGTCAAAGAAGGGTAGGACATTGACAGGAGTCTCATCAGATAAATTAACCTCAAAATGAGAGAAAACCTTAGTTAAAATGGCTCCAAAGTGAAGAAACATAGTGTGAGTGGAAGCCATAACATTGAATATAACGTTGCCCACTTGACATCACAACTCCTAACAATAGCATAAATAGCATGAGTGAGCTCATGAGAGTAATGATTATAACCTCCAGTTTAGGGAATTATATTGTTGCAGATGATACGGCGAATAAATTTGGCCAAATCAGAAACATAGCTAGAGTCAAGTGGAAATTGTTTGCCAGGGAGAGTCAATAAGGAGTCCACTGCTGGGTCATCATAAATAACATCATCTAATAAAGTGTCCTCACGTGGAAAGCTAAGAATTTTAGACAATTGATTAGCACATAATAGAATACGACAATTCTTGACTTAGGATGAAATGAAGGGAGTGTTAGGATCAGTTGAAATTACTTGCAAATTGGCATAAAATAGCCAAACAAGACGAGGATAGTATGTACGATGATTATCACTAGCAAGTAATCCAAATAATCTAGAATCTCCAAAATATTTGCTAAAGATAAAATGATTAAAATCATCCTATTTTTAAAAATTCCTGGGAAATAATTTTTAATTGACATAAAGCATGATATTTGCCAATTAAGGAAGGATCAGAAGGATCTCTAAGATATCGTTCATAAAATTCATAATTGGTCTCGGAAGGAGGAGCAGGAGAAGAAGTAGACACGGGTGTGGTTCTACTAGTTCTAGCACATTTTGTGCGACTTCGAAACATGATAGACAGATAAAATAGATGATATATGACAAACTAAGAGAAAAACCACCCTAAAATAGCAAATGTAGATGATAAATAACAAACCTAGAATGACAACCCTAGGTGAAAGGCTCTAGATCAACAAACCCTTGAAATAGATAAATGAAATGCAATGGTTTAGAAGAGATACTGAGCAAACGATGAGAACAAGAGCTCAGCAACCACAGGAAACTTGGCGGTCAGTTGAGAGGGTCTGGTCGACTGGAGAGATCAGAGGTGGTCGCTGAAGAGCTGGTCGACTAAAAAAGATTGAGAACGGGAGGAAATTTTAGGGATTACGGTTAGGGTTTTAACATATCAGATGAAATTGATGCCTAGGATGTAGTCAATCAACATGTGTAGGGCTAGGATCAAGGGCCAAAGTGGATCGGGTCTCAAACAGGTCAAAAAAAGAAGAAAAACATCCAAACCCGATGAACTAGAGCCCGTCAGTCAACTTATAAGTCGACTGATGAAAGTTATCGGTCAACTTATAAGTCGACTAATGACCAAAAATCTAGTTTTTTAAGGAAATTATGAACCATGAAATGAAAAACTCTTATAAACTCATAAAAATTTGTTTTTTACTTTATTAAATACTTCAGAAATATATTCCTTTTTTAAAGTAATATACAAGAAATTTTAATTTGAAAGAATTTGATTAATTTTTATTGTTAAAACAAGAAACACCAAAAACAAAACACAAAACATCATATGATCAAACTAAAAATTGAAATTTGTCTTGGCACCAAAACATTTTTGGTACCGAATTGTTTAAGGACATGATTCCTATCATTCAAGCTCAATGCCTTTGGGTAATAATTCCATTTGGGTGTATTTTTTGCACGGACACGATCAAAACAATACATGTGCAAATGACCATTCCGATTGCAATATGTGCAATCAAAAGGTTAAAAAGATATGTGTTCACCTTGTGGTTGTGCACGGGAATTATTTACAAATATAGATAGTTCTTTGAAAGTATTTTGCAAATGAGAAACTCTTTTTAAATTAAAACAAAACTTGGTCAAATGACCAAATCAACCACAATAATCACATTTATACACATTTGCATGTTTATGATAAACTTTGTGCGCATGTGCATGTGTATGATGTGATGAAGCTTGATGGGATGCACAAGTGCTAATATTATTGGATTTTGTGGATTTTTGTGCATTATAATAAATTTTAGCAAGATGACCTTTACAGTCACAATTAGAACACTTATAAATTTTTTTTATACATGTGTGCATAGTGAGTGAGTTTCTCAAAAGAATTTACATAGGAGTTTACACACAAGTCTATAAGCTTATTATTATTTGCAATGCATGTTTTTAATGTTGAATCTAAAGATGATATGCGATTCTTAGCAAGATTTAACTCTTTCTCTTGCACAAATGTATTGTTATTTGAAGTAGAACATATATCATTACTTTTGAAAGAATTAAACTTATTTCTAATGTTCTCTACATCAAATATGATATTGTTTTTCTCATGAGATAAATTAGCAACACTTGAAATTAAAGAATCATTATCCAATTTAAGTTGATCATTGTTTTTTTATGATCATATTTTCTTTAGCAATATTATCAAAGTTAGAAGCTAACAACTCATGATCAGAATTTAATTCAACATGCTTGCTTTTCAAATCTATAAAATTACGTTGCAACTTTTTATATTCATGCATTAATTTTTTATATCCATGAGCGAGTTTATCAATAGTAAGTTCATCATCAGTATTGGACTCGCATACCTCACTAGGGCTATCGCCTAGTAGCCGTGTACATGAAGATGCTCCACTAGAGTTCAAAGTGGATTCCACCAAAGCGCGTCAAATCTCCTCCAAGTTTTCTTGACGTGCTTCTATAAATTTCCATAGTTTATAAGCACTATGAAAATGAGCAAGCTTGTTAGAAATAAAAGAGTCAAATGCATTATGCAAAAATTCTAACAAAAAATTATTCATTGTAAATATTCGTTTTTTTATTTTAACTCTACTTGGATTTCTCCAAAGACGGTACAATATAACGATAATCGATTATTTCCCACAAATCAAAATATCTAGATCTAACAAAAAGTTTAAATCTAATACACCATGGTTCATAAGAGAAATTATCAATTCTTGGAGCAATATTAATAGCATAACTTAAGCTAGGTGCACCGTGCATGTCCATAGTATATTATGCAAGTAATATGAATTAATCTCAAAAGAAGATTAGCAAGATATAAAACTTGGATCTTTGACTCTAGGTGGTTAAGCCATAAATCAAGAGCACTAAGCTCTGATACCAAATGAAATTACCCTAGAGGCGGGTGAATAGGGTTATAGCTAATCTAATCTGATATTAATGTTGATTTAAAACTTATTAACAACTATATCCTAGCAAGTATGATATTTAACAAATTATATGCAAGGATATGTAATTAAAACAATGGCGATAAAAATATGAGAGAATGACGATATAGAAAAGCAATGAACAAAGAGCATAAATAATACGTCAAGGCAAACTCAAAACACACAATATGATCACGGAGTTCGGTCACCCTCGATCTACGTCTTCGCACCTCACTCATGAGGAAAATCTCCACTATCACAACCGGTTTTCAACGTTCATCGAAAATGTTTACAACTCACTGTTCGCGGGAAAAATTGTTGTTTTCATTGAAGTCATTGCACTCTTTGGTAACAGTTTATTGGTTACAGAAAGATCTGGTCTTTTTATAAGATCCGGTTACAACGAGATCAAAAGAAAAAGAAAAAGTTACAATCTTCCTTGTTTGTCGAACGAATCACGAGCTCCTGTTTTGCGGTCACTCGCTTTTGTGGGTTCTTTGCCTGCGCCGGGGTTAATCCGTGGACTACCGCGCGA
The DNA here is from genome assembly GCF_001876935.1 of Asparagus officinalis. Taxonomy (NCBI): domain Eukaryota; kingdom Viridiplantae; phylum Streptophyta; class Magnoliopsida; order Asparagales; family Asparagaceae; genus Asparagus; species Asparagus officinalis. The sequence continues at coordinate 15,167,487 of NC_033797.1, forward strand.
TCTAGATCCGGTCGGATCTACACGGTATAACGGGTGTTATCTCACGAAGGAAATAACAGCCGGGGGTACTTTTTCACCAAGGAAATAATAGCCTTCTCGGGATCAAAAACCAAGTTTTGATCCAGAGTATCACCGTGTGGATCTCAGATCTGATCTTCCTCTCTCGAACTCCTGCCTTTTCTGATGTGGATGCTCGCCAAGAACCAGATCTGAAAATGTCCAAGTCTTCAAAGCTTCAAAACTCCAAGATTCAGTTCTCAATCCGGCAGAGTTTCGGCTCCAAAATTTCCAACCTCTCAACAATGAGCCCCCCTAGCCTATTTATAGGCACTCAGATCTATGCCTTGGCACAGGTGGCCGGCCACCTTGGTGGCTCCGCCGCGGCACCTGGTGGGCTCGGGCGTGACGCAGAGCCACCAAAAGTGGCTCGGCCACCGAGCTACATGGTGGCTCGGCCACCGAGCCACCTTTTGGTGGTTCGGTTTTGGCCGAGTCCTCCAAATGCTTGGTTTTCGACATTTTTGCTTTCGCTGTTGATTTGGACTTAGATGTCCGGATCCTGATTTGGCAGTAAATCCGCCTTGGTGTTTGAGTTCAAATCCGTTCTATGGTTGGATGACTCGTTGACTCACCGAACCGTTAGCTTGATTCCGCATGCGAGTGGATGTATTCCATTGTTTGCGTACGGTTCGTTAGCCTCGTCGCCTCGTTGATCCGCTTCGTCGCGTGTCTTTTGGCTTTGGTATTGTGGACTAACGATCGTGTTTGGATATGTCGCCCGATGGTTCGTTGGTTTGTTGAATCACCGTGCTCAGCTGTGCTAAGGGACCCATAGACAGTTTTATACGCCTACAGATACCCCCTCCAAAGTATTTCAGCCTCGTTCTTTTATAGAAGAGTCTGGAAAACTTTGGATATGATTGTCCCAACCTTCAGTCGGTGTAACGGGACCTTGGATATGATTGTCCTCAACTAATCACTCACCCAACCCAAGTATATAATTTATGAAATGTTAAAATCTCAATAGGTGGTGTGTGTAATTAATGAGCAATAACCAAAACTAAACTCAATTATGAAATCTATCTTAATAAAACGATTAATCAACAAATATATAATGCAAAATTAGAGATTGAGTTTAGAGAAAACTTCTCTGAAAAACAAAAGTGAGAAAGATGAGAGATTGAAGCTCAAACAATAGATGAAAAGATCTCCTCCTCTTGTGAAACTTTCTTCACATAAACACTTGTAGAAACACACTTAAAACAAACTTGAAAACCTTGTAAACTTGTTTTAAAACTTTCTTAAGTTAGTTCAGAAGTTAGAGGGAATGGGGTATATATAGGTTCATAAAATAAATCCCAAAAACCATGAAAATCCAAACAAAAAGATGAAAACCCGAAAATCACGCAAACTAGAAACTAGCCGTTACAGTGCCATCTATCGACTGATACTGTTCATCAGCCGACTGATGAGCTAACCATTATAGGCTACTCATCTGCTATCAGTCAACTGATGGTTCATCAGTCGACTGAGCAGAAATTAATTGCACATTCCAGCGCGTTTTGTCGGTTAACTGATAAGAAACATCAATCGACTGATAATGTGCACATGGGTTGTTTTAACAGTAAAAATAAACTTTTAACCCTCTTTAAAAATATCAAATAAATTATAAAAAATGTAAATTTTGGAAAAATATTTATAAACATGAAAATGAACATGTTACAAAATGAATTTTTGAAATATCATTTCCCGTTTATGAAATCTCTTTGTTTTTTAAAAACTCACAAATACGTGTATATATAAAACACTAGGCATTTGACTTTTAACTTTTGACTTAAAACAAATTATGAAACCTTTTTAGTTGATTTATAGACTTAATAAAACATGTATACAAGGATTTTTAATCCATAAATCAATAACACAATATTTGTTTAAGAATACTCAATTTGATAAAAACGAAGAATGTGTGTGTATGTAATATTTGCTTGAAGTATTTGCACACAATATATAAATCCTAAACTAATATACCCAAGTAGTTGCATATGAAGCTTGTTCTTGAATCTTTAACTTGATTTGTATTAGCTTCATTTCCTATATCATCGACCTGGGTATATAATAAACACAAAACACTGAAAACACATAGTTATACATTATTTGTTAAATCATCAAAAATAAGATTAGATAGTAGGCATATAAACATGAGTCCTAACAAAGTTCACACTGGAGCAGCGTATGACACTTACCTCGAAGAATTTCATTTATTTTTTGATGAGCAGTATGTATCGGCAGCAACAAATGCCTAGAAAGAGTTAGAGCTAGCCCATTTTGAGCAGAGAGACATGTGTATAGCTGACTATGAGAACTAGTTTGTGGGACTACTTAGATTTACTGGCATGTGGAAGATAGGGAAGCGCTAGGCTCAAATGTTTTTGATGGGATTTTACCCGAGCTTACGTCGTTATTTAGGGTCTCAATATTTTCATTTAGTGCCGGAGGTTGCCGATGCCGCCATATCTCAGGAGACTGAGACCGCTATGTTCCAGAAGAACAAGGATAGAAGCTCTAAAGGAGGATAGTTCGGGGACAAAGAAAAAGGGAAGAGGCCATTTTTAGGACCCGGAGGGTCCCAGTAGCAGGGCAAGGGTTCGTAGTAGCAGGAAGGCCCTCATAGGAAAGGACCACAACATGATCAAAGGGTACCCTAGCAGTACATATTCTAGGATGCTTGTTATAACTATCATAAGATCAGTCACAGAGCCGTAGAGTGTTGCAGTGCACCAGAAGGAGGCCAGCAGGGCAAGAATCAGGGTCAGCGGTAAAACTATTGACAGGCCCAAGGGCAGGGCCAATAGCTGAGACTTGAGGCACCACCAGCAATTACAAAGATAGAGGGACACGTGCAAGTTATTCAGGAGATATAGCAGGGACATATAGTTTCGTATAACCCAGATCCTTCAATGTAGCAGACCGCAGCTTTAGGCAGAGCTTATGCAATCGTACCACGTGATCATGGAGTGAGTGAGACCGTAGTGGAAGGTACGTTCCTTGTGAACTCCTTCCCAAATTGTATTCTTTTTTATTCTGGAGCTTCGCATTCGTTCATCTCTTATGATTTTATGATTAACTCTAGCTAGTGGCATAACCTTTAGACATTCCCTTGTCAGTTTCTACCCCATTAGGTGATGTGTCACTTCTAGAGAACATCTGTAAGAGATGTGTCGTCAGCTTGGATGAGTCTGAGTTCGTAGTCGATTTGATTGTCTTGCGCATATCCAAGTTTGATGTGATTCTTGGTATGTATTTGCTATCTTCCTACCATGCCAGTATCGACTCTTTTGTGAAAATAGTCAGTTTATGAACGTTCGATGGGACTGAGTTGGTTGTAACGACCTCACAGGGAAACCGATTTACGGTGTCATTTCTGACGTGCATCGAGGTGGTATGCTGTAGGATCAAGGTGCTGATTTGAGCGAGACCAGAGTAGTCTCGGAGTATCAGGATGTCTTTTAGGACATACTTGGATTGCCTCCAGTGAAAGAGGTTGAGTTCTGCATCGAGTTGCAGCCGGACACAACACTAATATCCCGAGTACCTTATCGTATGGTACCTGTTGAGATGAGGGAGCTATAGATTCAGTTAGAGGAGCTCATTTCTTAGGGTTTTATTCACCAGTGTCATTCTCCATGGGGTAAACCAGTCCTTTTCGTGAAGAAGAAGGATGGCTATCTTCGTTTGTGTATAGATTATCATGAGTTGAACACATTCAGTACATGTGTCCACTACCGAGAATTGATGACTTATTCGACCAGTTGTAGGGAGCATAGTGCTTCTCGAAGATTGATCTTCGATCTGGCTATCATGAGTTGCGTGTATGGGAGATGGATTTTCCCAAGACTGCCTTTTTGACTCGATGGTTATTTTGAGTTTCCTGTTATGCTTTTTGCACTAACCAATGCACCCGCAGTATTCATGGACTTAATGAATCGTGTTTTCCGTCCATACTTGGACCAGTTCGTGATCATCTTCATCGACGATATCCTCATCTACTCGAAGTCAGAGGCTGAGCATGAGCAGCATCTTCGATTAGCATTGCAGACTTTACGGGAGCATCAGTTGTATGCTAAGTTTAGCAAATATGAGTTATGGCTTTCGAATATCAGATTTTTGGGCCACGTGATTAGCAAGAAGGGCATTACCGTTAATCAAGCTAAAGTCGAGGTTGTTCTTAATTGGAAGCCGCCAAAGACTATAACAAAGATTCTTAGCTTTTTGGAACTTACGGGCTACTATAGGAAGTTCATTTAGGATTTTCAAAGATTGCTACTGAAGAAAATCTCATGCTTATTACATGCAAAATATGCAGCAGAATACTATATGTATAATTATACTAAGCATGTAGAGAGCATGAAATACATAATAGGACCACCTAACTAAATCTAACATAATCCCTATATTAAAGAGAGCATACAAGAGTTAGAAAGTCATACTTTTGAATCACGATTCGATGGAAGATCTAACAACCACTAGTAGATAAACGACCAATCTAGACAGAAAAAATTTCCGTCTAGGTTGAATCAAACTAGACGAAAATTTTCTGTCTTGGTTGATACGTCTAGTTTGGATCAAACTAGACGGAAAATTCCGTCTAGTTTGCCAAACGAGACGAAAAGGTCAACCTAGACGGAATTCCGTCTAGGTTGATAGGCAACCTAGATGGAAATTCCGTCTTGGTTGACCATGCAACCTAGATGAAAATTCCGTCTAGGTTGAGTCAACCTAGACGGAATTTCCGTCTAGGTTGCATGGTCAACCTAGACAAAAATTTCCTCTAGGTTAAGGCAAACTAGACGGAATTTTCGTCTAGGTTGCCTAGGGCAACTTAATTTGGATTGGCAGTCACCACCTCCCCCATTCTCTGCATCCTCTCCTCGTACTCTCCCACTCTCCCCCCTCCAGAGCCCCTCCTCCTTTGCTGCCTCTGACTCGCCCAGCCCCCCTCCGGCAGCCCCCGCTCCCGACCTCCCCCCGACCACCCCTTCCCGAGCCCATTCCGCCCGCCTCGGTAGCCCCCCTCCCCTCCTGACGCTCACCCTCCCCCCTCGCAGCGTGCCGCTCTTGCCGCCCTTCCCCTCCCCCCTCGAGCGCCCCTCCCGACCTCCCGTCCCGACCCCTTCCTCGGCACCCATTCCCGCCCCTCGCCCCTCGGCAGGCCCCTCCGCGACTTCGGCGCCCTCCTGACCCCTCCTTCCCCCGATTCCCACCATCGCCCCTCCCCCCTCGGTGCCCGACTCCCCTCCCAACCTCCCCGCGCTCCCCCTCTAGACAGCCCCTCCCCCTCACTGAGCCCCCTTCCCGCCTCCCCCCATCGGCAGGCCCTCCGCCTTCCCGCCTCCCCCCTCGATACCCCGCCTTCGGCCCTCGCTGACGCCTCCCCCCTATCCTTGCCTCGCCCCCTCCTCCCCTCTTCGTAGCCGCCCGTTCCCCTCTCCGAGCCCCCCTTGCAAGCCGCCCCCACCGCCGGCCCCCCCGCCCCGTTGGCAGGCCCCCCCTCCCTCCGACCCCCACCCTCCGCGACCCCCCCAACGGCGTGTCCGTTGTTGAATCAGTTTAAAAGGTATGATTTTTCTACTGAGCTTTAGAAATTTCAATTTTATTATTATTTATTGTTGAATTTGGTTTAAAACCCTGATTATGATAAAAAAATAAACAAGTTCAATTCTGAAAACCCTAACTCAACTACATGTTAATTCATTTGAACAACACTAGTAATCATTATTGAGTTTTAAACACTTATAAATCCTAACATGATTAAGTTTCATTCGTGCTATAAGTAAGTGTGAATATTTAAGTTTGTGATTTGGGCAGGAGACGAAGTTTTCTCTCGGAAATGAGTGTTTATTTTATATTATACGAAAAAAAATTGGTACTAAAATTCGTAATTATTAGATCTGTCCTTCTCGGACGGGTTAGGAATATAGTAGTGCATACATCCAACTTTGTATACTTTGTATATTTTTATTCTTGAAAGTTTTGGCAGCACGTATTCGTTGTTCTTCGTGTACAATAAGTGTATGTTGTTATGCGTTTTGGGCTATTGCTGATACGCATAATAACATCCACATAGTGTACAGGGAGAACAGCGGGTAGGTGCTGCCAAAATTTTCAAGAAATAAAAATATACAAAGTATACGAAGTTGGATGTAATCACTACTATATTCTTAATGGATAGAAGCCTTCCTATGACAGCCGCTAGATTGATGTAATTAGTTTCTACGTACATTCATATATATTTTATGTAAATAAATATTCATATTGTTAAATGATATGTGAACATATGTTTGATGTGTGTTGAATGTACAAGAGTCATGGTTGTACTAGTACTTGTGAGATTAATCATAGTTAATAATTATATACAATTTACAGATGAGGATAATTCCTGACAAATCATGGATAGATATCCCATGACTTGATATATTTCGTGACACGCGATACAAGGAGGGATGTGACGCCTTCATGCGTTATGTTGAAATGAATCAGAGAAATTTAAGAAGTGGTGCTATGTATTATCCTTGTTGTAGGTGTAGGAATATGAAGCTGCTGAATAGGAATGATATACGGATCCACCTGATAAAATCAGGTTTTGATGAAAATTATAAATATTGGAACTATCACTGGGAAGATATAACTGAAGATGATGATCCAAATGTGCATGTTGGTACATCCGGTGGCCAACGGATAGATGACACAATAACGATATTGAATGATATTTTTCTTCGACCTATAGAATATGATGTCGATGATGATATCGGAGATAAATGTGAAAATGATATCGAAGTTGAACCTGAAGAGGTAGGAGATGTCGAAAGTGTCGAAAATTTTGATGATATGCATTCCTCCAGGGAAATAAAGCGAATAATGGAGCTACTAGAAGATAGTAAAAAGAACTTATATGATGGATGTACCGAGTACTCTAAATTTTCTTTTATGCTGAAACTCCTACATATTAAGACACTTAGCGGCATGTCAGATAAATATTTCAAAATGCTCCTTGATTTGCTTCGGACGGTAATTCCTGGAGGAGAGAATAGCATACCCCAAACAACTTATCAAGCTGAGAAGATTGTCTCCGCTCTGGGTCTTGATTATAATAAGATTGATGCATGTCCGAATGATTGTATTTTGTACCACAAAGCCAATAAAGACCTTCAAGAGTGTTCGACATGTGGAGTTTCTAGGTGGAAGCAACGTACAAACTCTTCAACAAGGAATACAACAGAGACAGATGTAACGTCGAAGAAAATTCCTGCCAAGGTGCTTCGACATTTTCCATTGGCTCCTAGATTGCGAAGATTGTACATGAACAAAGACACGACAAAGAACATGAGGTGGCACAAGGAACATCGAGTAGATGATGGCAAAGTGAGACATCCTGCTGATGCTTTAGCTTGGAAGCATGTGGATAAAACTTATCCTCGTTTTGCCGAAGATTACAGAAATGTAAGACTGGGTCTATCTAGCGATGAATTCAATCCATTTGGGGTAATGAGCTCTGGTTGGCCTACGTGACCAGTTATATTAATGCCATATAATTTACCTTTATTGCTTTGTATGAAACAGCCGTTTATGATACTTTCATTACTGATACCTAGTAAGCACGCTCTAGGTAATGATATTGATGTCTACTTAGAGCCTCTAATTGATGAGCTAAAACAATTATGGTTTGAGGGTATTTTAGCATATGATGCTCATTTAAAAGAGTCGTTTAGATTACGTGCTATTCTATTGTGGACGATTAATGATTTTCCAGCTTATGCTAATCTGTCCGGGTACTCTACGAAGGGCAAGTGTGCTTGTCCTATATGTGGTCCGGAATTTAAAGCTCTTCGACTACCACATAGCCAGAAGAGTTGTTATTGGTTTAATCGTTGGTGGTTGCCCTTGATTCATAAGTACAGAAGCAAATCAAATATGTTTGATGGCACAATTGAGAAGAGAATGAAACCGCGTCAGCTGATAGGTAATAAGATCGTAAAATTACTTGAGGGTTTTCCAAAAGTTAGTTTTGAAAAAAATCAATATTCTAAATTCAACCCGATTGGAGTAAGAGATTCCTTAAAGTCAAAAAAGTCGTTGAAGCGAAAGAGGATGGTCAAAAAAATACAAGTTGAGAACGAAGCCGAAAAATTACCTAGAGGATGGACTAAATTTAGTATCTTCTTTCAGCTACCTTATTGGCAAATCTTAAAATCCGACACAATTTAGATGTCATGCATATTGAGAAAAATATATGTGATAACATAGTGTCAACTCTCCTACATGATGCAAACAAGTCGAAGGATGACCTACGGGCACGTCAAGACCTGACTGCTTTGAATATCCAGAATGATTTACAAGCTCAAGATGTTGGTCTTAAAAAATTAAATTTACCTCCGTCTCGTGTTACAATGTCAACTGAGCAAATGCATCAATTTTGTGAAATTCTCAAATCGGTAAAGTCGTCGGATGGTTACTCTGCTAACATATCAAATAATATCCAGGTGCAAGAGAGAAAACTCTTAGGTCTGAAGACCCATGATTATCACGTTCTTCTCCATCAACTACTCCTAGTTGCAGTCTGTAATAATATGGATAAAGAAGCGTCGAAGATTATTATTGAGTATTGTGGATTCTTCAGAAAATTGTGCTCTAAAGTCATAGATGTAGATAAAATTTAAAAAGCTTGAATCCGATGTTCGAGTTACGCTATGCAATATGGAAGTAATATTCCCTCCTTCATTTTTTACAATTATGGTCCATCTTACCCAGAATCTTGCAAGAAAGGCTAGAATCGCCGGTCCTGTAACTTATCGTTGGATGTATCCGATTGAAAGGTAATTTACGGTTTTTGTTACATTAATTAAATATATATGCATTTTTAAAATTACCATGCTAATGATTACCTCTTCTTATAATTTTAAGATACTTAGGCTCCATGAAACACAATGTTCACAATCGAGCTCATCTCGAGGGATCGATAGCTGAAGGATATGTGGCTAACAAATGCTTTATGTTTGCCTCACGTTACATGCATAAGAAAAAAACCACATCTCAGGTTGATGATAAGGAGAGGAATCATGAAAAATATTCGAGATGTCTCTTAGATCAAATTCATGCATATGTGTTGGAAAACCTTGATATGTTCGAAGACTATCGAAGGTAACAAATAAAATTAGTAATATAGATGAGAAGTATTCATTTTACATATAGTTTGTCAATAAAAACTTATATATTGTTTATATAGGCAACATCTGGAGAATTTTAAGAATGAAATAACCGGTAGGAATGCAGCGTATAATATTCATAAAAGACATAAAAAAGAATTTTCTGACTGGTTCAGATTTGATGTAAGTGTTTTATAATTAATTGTTGAACATTCATGATATACCATCACCTAAATATTCTCAAATTATTTGGCGTAGGTTGAAAAATCACTTCTTAATGCCACTACATTATCAGATGAAATTATTTTCCATGCACAACGTCCTTATCACGAAGTGAGACGTTATAATGAGCATTTGGTCAATGGATATAAATTTCGAACGCTAGAGACCGATGATAGGAGGGTAACCCAGAACAGTGGGGTCATGGGTTTATTTGCTCAAGAATGTTTTTCAAGTATAAGAGATCAGAACCCAATTCAAGTTGACATACTATATTATGGCCAAGTAGAAGATATTGTTGAGGTAATTTACGAGTTTGGTAAACCAAAACAATGTAGTTACACGATGTTCAAGGTTCGGTGGTGTCCTACAAAAAAGCAAAAGGATCATTATGGATTTACACTAGTCAATCTCCATCGAGAAGTATATACAGATGAGAAATTCATTTTCGCAGAACAAGCTGATCAATGCTTTTACGTGAAAGATCCGAATGTCATGTCTGATTGGGTGGCTTTGTACAAAGAGCCAAGATCTCTTGTTCTTCCTAATAACAATAAAAAAAATATTGAAGAAAGTAAAGATAATTATAGTGAACCAATTAGGGCATCTGATGACGTTTGGCAAGAATTCTCAAACACACAAAATGTGACCCTTGATTTTGGTATGAGCTATATATGTTACACTACCTTACCGATTTTCAGATTATCATATTAAAAACTATGAGGAAAATTGTATTTTCAGATGAGGAGGCTCTTCAGCTCGAGGGGTGATTGAAGACGGAGTATCATACCGGGTACCGGTGGTGATGATACACCACCATCTTCGGATGTAGGTATAAAAATTATTTCAATATTTTTTGTAAATTATTAGTTAGCAGAAAACTCATAGTGTTCATTTGTTACAGATGTGGCTTATTCATCACCCGGCCCCTCTGATGCAGCACCAGAACCATCCTCCGATGATGGTATTCATTATTTAACATTTGATAATGGTCTCTTGAAAATTTATATTGATGATTCTCCTTTCTTATGTAGGTGTTGCTTGGACCCTGACATACCCTTCGTTTACATTCCACACTGACTTGCGTCCGAAGACGCAAGACTATCTCAGTTTACCCTTCCCTCCGGACTCTCATAAGTCCAAAGCTGACTCAATGAAGTTTCACTCACGTGCTGTGAGAAAGTTGGAGGAAATGCTTCCTATGTTGCAAATTAGGAAAAGTGCTGCACTCCCAGCAAAAGAAAGAGAGAAAGCGAATGGTAAATTGCATAAATACTTTTAACTATCTCCTTGCTTATTTTATGATAGAATTCATGCATAATGGTCTTTTCAGATTTATATATTTTATAGGTAAGAAGTAGTATAGTAGGGTATCACTGTATAAAATTTAGTTAGAATTCATGCATAATGGTCTTTTCATATTTATATATTTTATGATATATTATCTTATTGTTATTATTGTAGGTGCTAAGCTAGATCACATAGAGAGCCGACGTGGTGGAGGTAAGCCTGAATCTAAACAACCACCAAGAGGAATGAAGGCGGTAATTCGGTGGAATAGTTATAATTTGCCCACTGGTCCTTGGTCGATAAGATTGAATGCATACATTGGGGTTCTCGTGCGTAGAGCGAGCATTATCAACCCTTATTTTAACTTCCGAGAACTACCATGGACCGCGTACGAGGCGATATGGACTGAGCTTATGGTAACTGCATATTGTTTTAGCTCTCCATTTATTAATAATTAGTAATTGATATTAAATTATCCGAACTAAATGTGTATGTAAATTTACAGGAATGCTTCTGCCTTGAGGACTTCGAGGGGGCTTGGAATTATGTGTTTAATGTCAAGGTTAAAGCAGTCCTCAAACAATGGAGGCATGAGATCAAACACTTTACTTATGACAGGTATGAGGAGGACTGGCAGAGGTTTTTAAACCTCGATGATCGAGTTGACGAGCTTCATTTCACGGCTCTCCTCATATATTAGGACAGCGATGCCGCCAAGGTTAGTTTCATAAAAACTACTTTATAAATAAAAGATATTAGTTCATTGCATATTTACTGAAATATTTTTTTTAAGAATAAATCCATGAAGGGGTCAGAGAATAAATCCATATCAAAAATGCCAATACACTTGGAGCTTCACCCGACATAAGCATAAGATCATCCACAGCATCCTCCATGCCATCTATAATAACGAGAGCAGCCCCAAGTAGTTTTCAGGCCATGCCATTGATCGTACGCATCTCCGCGTACTTGTTTCACAAGATTGATCCAGAACTGCATATTCAGGTGACTACTGAGGTGACTAGAGTTGCGAGGACGGCCAAATCAATGGATGATCTCATGGGGTATGCTATGGAATATTTAGGCGGTGTGATTCCCCATAACGCATATGGTGTAATCATACGGATCATAAGCTTGATTGGCGATAATATCGGTGCTAGGCAGAGCAGCGTTCAGGTACCTTATTTTTTTATATGTATAAATTAAATTTTGTTTACTATGTTATTAAACACCACATAATTATTTTTCAATTGGATCTTCAGAGTGGAGATATTGGAGGGAGTACCACCCGTTCTCGTAATCGGGATAGAGATGCTACTGTCGACGACAAGAGTTGAGGTTTTTTATTTTTGTTAATGTAATAAATAGTTTTATTTGTTATAACACTCTACCTTTATTCATGTTGTGTACCTTATCTTAATCATGTGTATTGTTAGTGAACATGTGGTTGGATGTATATATTGGTCCGAATTGATTGATGTATATTTTGGATTGGATGGTTGGATATGTGTATTGTGTATGATGAAATTGTTGGATATGTGCATTGGATGGTTGTGTATTGTGTATGATGAAATTGTTGGATATGTGCATTGGATGGTTTGATTATATTTGGTTATTAATGTAGCTGTTATGAATTTTAATTATATTTGGATGATTGGATGTATTCATGCAATTCTATAGGAAATCGAAAATTTTAAATAATATTTTTTGCTGTAAAACTATCAAACTAGACGGAATTTTCGTCTAGATTACCGTAACCTAGATATAAATCCGTCTAGGTTTGTTTTACTATAACCTAGATGGAAAACCGTCTAGGTTGGTGCAACCTAGACGGTTTTTGGTCTAGGTTGATCCAACCTAGACAGTTTTCCGTCTAGGTTGCACCAACCTAGACGGTTTTCAATCTAGACGGAATTCCGTTTAGTTTGCATCAATTTAGACAGAAATATTCTAGACGGCCCAAACTAGACAGATTTCCGTCTAGGTAAACCAATCCAGACGGAACATAGAGCAACCTAGACGGAAATTTCCGTCTAGATTGCTAATTTTTCTACTAGTGAACCCCTAGCTCTTGCTCCTTGTAGTAGTAAATCTTTTCGTAGTGGATCTCCAAGTCTTCAAGTGAGCTTGATAAAATCGGAGTCTTCTTAAGACATAAGGCGAGATATCCACCCCTGGGTTCTTTAAAATCCTACTACTTCCTCTTACTCAATGATTGCTAGAGTTTAGTAAGAGGTAGATCTCTATTCTTTATTCTCTTATGAAAAAAAACCACTTAGCCAATTTTTCATTAACCTTTCCATAATAGAGAGCGAGCTCATATATAGAGTGAGATATGTCTTGACTCATCTCATGAGTCATGCCATGAGTCATTTAAGTGTATGATTCCTTTCATGAGTCATGCAATGACTCATCTCATGAGTTATGCAAAGAATCATGAAGAATCAAAACTATGTGCTAAAACCATGTTCCCAAACCATACCACCTTAATGACTCATCTCATGACTCACTAATCAAGGTATAACAAAGTGTGTATTTCATAAATAAAAATACCATATCAATATGGTATTTCATAAATACGGTATTTCGTAATTTTCCAATCATTGACTAATAAGTCATCATATGACCAAAAAGTCAATGAGTTTTCCAAAGGTCAATGAATTGACCAAAAGTCAACTATTGACCAAAAAGTCAATAAGTTGACTAAAAGTTAACTTTATGGGAAAAATATTGGAATCCATTTCCTAAGCACATAGCATTCCAATTTTACCGATATACATAACCGTTTATGTGTATCCGATAAAATCATATATGCTTATCAATCATACGCATTACTCTATAAATTTGTATTTCATATGATTTAAGTACGCACTTGGTATGACTCTAGGGCCCTACTTAAGAACTCGGCAGTGGATAATATCCACAAGTATAACAAAGGTGCTAGCTACACATAAAGACTACCCGTGTATAAGTTGTGATAAATGTCTGCAAGATGCTAACACAATTTTATCAGGACCCCTCAGTGATAATATTGTACAGTCCGGTCTCGTCGTCAAACTATCTAGCCTAGGGTATGGACAACTGTCAAACCCTAATAGCTCGATTAGTATTTGTTGATATTAAACTAATAACCTATGAGATCAAACTGACACTCAGTTTATCTTATTTACCTCAGCCAAGTATTTCCTGGCTATAGTTATATCAAACAATTTTATGACATCAACTTCTTATACTGGGAGAGACGAATCTCATCTTAGCATCTCAATATCTACTTATGTCTCAGGATGTGTCACGCCCCGCTTCCCAAAATACCAGGGAATCGGAACGTGAACAAGCCCGCGACGTATTAGACTGAGGAGAGATAAGTGCTAGACCTCTTCTTCTCAATCTAATACGCTAAGCGTCTGGAAATAAGTACAATGCGAAGTCACAGGTCCCCGATCACAATCAGCAAGAATATAATAGACAAACTCAGAATAAAATAATACATATCACAAAACAGATCATCCCAGATATAAAAATACGGGTCAAACATGCCCTTATACAAATCTGAACAAATGAATACTGAAGAGATACAAAATACACCGATCAGGCAGGAATGGAAAGAACTACAAAAGTAAAGTGGAATCATTAAAGAATAGACTTCGACTCCTTCTTCTGCTCCGTCTACAAGACACTCCTGCTGAGTATCCTCGGCTCTGGCGCATCTCCAAGCTGAACTTGTTCTTCCTCTAAGTCTGACGTACACCAGAGAAAACAGGTGTACGTCAGGTGCATTGCGCACGGCAAGATCCCACTCGGGAAAATAATAATACAGTTGAATGACCAATGCAAGGACAGTAATAACAAATAGAAACATGCAGCTGAAATACTAACGAGCTAGATACAATCCGTTACTAGATTATAATAGACAAGAGAATTCATAAACATCCGAATAACAAGATCATGCAGCTAACCACCCTATAATCATCCACATAACAAGGTCATACCACTAGATGGAATTAATACTTAAAAATCTACAACTCGAGGCGTAGTACGTCGAGCGAAATAATCCAAACAAGGAAACCCTCATGTATATACCATATGTCTCGAATTGTAAATAATTAAATATTAACACCGATCTATGTATGAAAAGAAGTACAACCGGCCTACATCTCACAAGAATCATACTTAGCCAAGAATCGAGGTCATGTAACTAACTATCACAGCACTCATCTCAAATAATCAACAATCTCAATATCCCTGCTCCTCAGACCTACCCCAGGCCGAAACAAGGCGCTGGCGCGAGCCTGGAAAATAAATAATAATCTCGATATCACCTCACCTCAGACCCACCCCAGGCCGAAACAAGACGCTGGCGCGAGCCTGGAAAACAATCAACAATCACATATCACGATACCTGATGCGGCATAAACATGTACCAAAAAGGTTGCAAGTGCACAACCGTGTCAAGTTATAGTATTTAAGATATCGATCCCACGAGGAAGGTGTTTTGTAGGAGAAAATATAAAATCGGTTCTTATGTTGTGTGCGTGACAAGTAGGAGTTGGAAGTGATAGTGTGTAAATCGGCACGAGATATAAGTGAGAGTGGATGTGACAAAGAATGAATATGATCAATAAGGCAAGAAGGAAAACAAAAATAAAAAAATCAAGAATGAAGAACAAAATTCAAGAATAAAAGAAAATGCAAGAAATTAAAGATGGTGGATTCAATTATAGATATGGGTAATCTAAAATTGAACCCACTTCTTAGAAAAGGGTGATTCCCTAGAGGGTTCTAGCCTAAAGGCGAATCAAACAAAAAGAAAAATAAACAAAAAGAAAAACTAAACCCCTAAAGGCGAATCAAACAAAATAAAAATAAACAAAAAGAAAAACTAAACCCAAGAGGGTTCTAGCCTCAAGGTGAATAGTATAAGAAATTAAAATCTAACTACAAAATAAATTGCAAAATCTAAACTACAAAATAAAATTACAAGAATTAAATGCAAGAAAATAAATCTACTCTATAAGCATGAAATAAATCTAAGGCAAGAGGGTTCTAGCCTCTTGGCTATTTAACAAGAAAATAAAATCTAACTACAAGCATAGAAATAAATCTAAACTAATAAGCAATAAAAGAGAGATAGGCGATTTTCATATATTATATGTTAAATTCCGCCTTCCGGATTAGGAGATATCGTCGTTTCTTTGTGGCCAACCATTTTGAATATGATTTCTTTTCATATTGGATTTTTGATTTTCTCCGGGTTCTACAGGCTACACGACTTCATTCTGGGCTTTTGGATAATTTGGAAATTGATTTTCCAATGTGCTTCTTTGCTTCATTTCTTCATTTAATCAATGGGTTTTTGTTGAGAGATGGGAAGTTGAGATTTATTCTTCATTAACCTGCAATTAAAAGATAAAAATAATTATTAGTGGTATATTTATTCATATAAAATAGATAATGAGGGTATAAAATTGTAATAAAATGTGATTATCAAATACCCCCACACCTAAACTTTTGCTAGTCCTCTTAGCAAAGAAAATAAAAAGAAAATTCTAACTCACTTTCGCAGGAATCGCGGTTGTATTTAGCGCATACAACAAGCCTTTAAACCCCTAGGTTACCCTAGTGGACGAGTTGTAGTCTCGTGAGGGTTTGCAGTGAATATACCCACAAAATTCGGTTGACTTGCCAAATTAAAGAAGTTAGTAAATAACTAAATTCACTTAATAACTTTTAGATAATCTAATTGGAGCCAGTTATCACTCAAGAAAATATTTTTATATATAACTCTGAGGTATATTTTCAAGAAAATCTTCTCATTGTAGCAATACAAAACCAAGCCAAACTTAGAAATTTAATTTAAAAGTTTTGAAAAGAACATGCTAACTCTTTGTTTTAAATAATTTTCAAGTTGCTTGATTTAAAATATTTTCCAAGACCATACATTTATTAGTTTTTTTTTTAATAAATTTTTTTTAACTCTTTCTTCCTTGGTGATTTTTTCTACTTTAACGGGCTTTCTAAGTGACCATTTAACGAGTTTTGGGCCAATAGATCCCTACCCAAATGGGCTTAGGTCATTAAGTATGAAAATACTCCTTGGGCTTAATTACTCGGTCAGCTTAGGCTTTATAAGATAGAATCACCTTGAATTCAAGAGTTTTTTCTTTTTCTTTTTGGTGCCCATTTTTCGCACTCTTCTTTTGCAAATATTATTTTTTTGTTTTTTTTTGTATATGTATATATATTTTGAAAATATGTAAATCAAGACACTTTGAAAAATTATTTTCAACTCTAAGTTAAGCATGCAAAAATTTTATTATTTTAAATAAAAGTCCAAGTTAAGGCTTAAGTAAAGTATACTACTTTGAAAATCATTTCTTAAGAAATTTATTTAGAGTTATCATAAAAAGTGAACTTAAGTAAATAACCAACTCGGGATTAGAAAATTTCAAATTTATCAAATAAATTAATTATTACATAACTCTATCAATTTGGCAAGTGACGATATTTTTATAATTTTTTTTAGAGAAAAAGGGAAAAAATGTAACTAAAAATGTAAAATAAAGAGAAAAAAATAACTAATTCCCACCCCCACACCTAAATTTTACATTGTCCTCAATGCAAACTCTATGATGCATAAAGTAAAGAAGATAAGAAATGAAGCACTTACATTTGGTCCGCTGATAAAAATCTGCAATTACTTTTGGTCTGAGGAGGATGAAAACAAAAATTTATTCTTCTTTCTTTTTTTTCTCTTTTTTTTATTTTTTTTATTTTTTATTTTTTTGAAAACTGAACAAGAAACTCTCACATGAGAGAAGAACAAATTCTTTTTATTATTCTGAAATAAACAAAATAAACAATGTAGAATGAAATATTCAACATAAAGAGTTCATGTTCTACATTGAATCCTACCTTATTGCTGAAAATTCTCCCACGGATTTTAAATAAATTCAACATGATATAATCAACAATGTGCTGAAATTCTAAGCATTCTGGGGTGTACAATGATTTTTGTGGCAATGGAAGGTAGGTATTATTGGTGTCATGCATATTGGACTGAGATTCTTGATTTGTGAATGTTTGTTCTCTAACAACCAATTTTTCTTTAACAATTTTCTCAACCCCAAGATTCATGGTTGATGTGTAAAAATTTGGTTGTTGTTTATTTTCCAAAAATCTTAGTTCATCAAGAAAGAGTTTTTCAAAATTCAGTTCAAAGAAGCAATTGTTTAACACAGTTTCTTTATTTTGACAAACCTGATCTCCTTCTCCTAATACTTTCAGCTCCTCACCAAAAATTTCCTCAAAACTTAGATCTGACTCTTCTTCTTCTTCCCCCGGTCTTTTCTGAATTGAATTATCAGGGGAAGAATGAATTGGGACAAGAATTTGGCTTAAAGGTGTTCTTTCCTGATTATTGACCTGTTTTCCTGACTGTAGTGCATTCATTTGAGTGTCCTTAGGATTGACCACGGGTTGACTCAGAATTTCTCCTTCCTCTACTTCACTTATGGCACTAGCTAGTTGATCAATATGGGTTTCTAATCTAGCTAGGGCTTGAGTGTTAGAGTTAAGTATGAGTTCGGTTGATTGCATAAAGGAGTTCATCGTGTAGGATGTTTGAGTTAACATATCCATGGCTAGTGTGGAGGCCTTAATTATGATTTCAAAACCTTTTTCCAAAATATTGAGACGTTCATCATGATCTGTATCAAGAGGAGTGTGAGTTACAACTTGATGATGAGGAGACTGATTTTGATGTGACAGACTGGGTTGTTGAAATTGTGGATGAGAATTAAAATGAACTGTATTTTCCCTAGGAAAATGTTGGGTCAAAGAGGGAGTGAAATTTTGAGTTCTAAAGTGGTTTTCTTGATTCCATGCAATGTTTGTGTAACTTGCCCAACCTGGGTTGTAGGTTGGAAAAATGGATCATTTACCGAATATTGATATGGACTCTCTACAAACTCCCGAACTTCATTGGAAATTTCAATCCTATTGGGATAACATAAATTTTGAAAAACTTGTGGATTAGCCATTTGTTCAAAATGAATTTGTTGATGTGTATTTTCCCTAATCCACGTTTTGCATGCACCAAAAACAATTTCTTTTTATATAATTTTTTTTGTTTTGGAAAAATAAAAGTTAGTTTTTTTTTAAGAACAAGGAAAATCCTAACTAAAACAAATCAAAATCAATCACTTTTCAATCACTCTAACTCTAGGGTTAAGCCTAACTCAACTAGACTAGCTCCAAACCAAAAATTCCTTAAGTGAAAAGATAAAAGTTTTACCCGGGTAGTTAGCCAGGTAAGGATAGTACTAGAAGGTGATCAGAGATCAATTAAGTACCTCGTTCCTTGCGGAGCGCGTTACGCAACCCCTAAACCTTGTCTTAGATACCAACTAATCCAAGAAAACTTAAACCGGTTCACTTAAGGATTCTTTGTTCCTTATTGAGCTCGAATCCGTAGGGCCAACGTCTAATGATTTTTATTAGGCTTGGGTGGTGTAGTGAGGAATTAGTGATTTTTGGGTTAAGGAAAAGGTGATGAAATCCCTCACCTTATCTTGATTATGGGGTTTTGCCCTTAAAAATATTTTGAAGTGTGTGCCAAATCAAGATGCTTAAATCACTTGGTGAATTCCTACTAACTATATGAAATGCAACCCTATGAATTAAAAGCAACTAAAAAGGATGGAAAAGAGAAAATGTTTTTTTTTTTAGGGTTAACAATCAAACAAGTGAGAATGGGGGATTTGTTTGAATTTATTATTTTGTTAGTAAATGTCAAAGTGGAGGGTGAATTTTATTATGGTCAACGGAAATAAAATCTTTTTTTTTAAAGATCCTAATTGTCACTAATTGTGAGAAACTAACTAAAGGTGTGGAATTGAAAATATAAGGAAGAAGACTTACCACAAGCGAATATCCAATTCCTCAATCTCCAATTCTTGATCTTTAATCTTCAAGTAGTTCTTTCACAAGAAACACACAAGTTAAAGAACCAAAATAATTAAAACCTACTTAAGCACCTTCCCCGACAACGGTGCCAAAAACTTGATGCGGCATAAACATGTACCAAAAAGGTTACAAGTGCACAACCATGTCAAGTTATAGTATTTAAGATATCGATCCCACGAGGAAGGTGTTTTGTAGGTGAAAATATAAAATTGGTTCTTATTTTGTGTGCGTGACAAATAGGAGTGATAAGTGAATGTGATTGTGAAGAGATTGAGATAGTGAAAAATGGTGTGTAAATAGGTGCAAAGTGTAAGTGAGAGTGGATGTAAAAGAGAATGAGTATGATCAATAAGCTACAAAATAAATTAAGAAATTTAATTAGAAAATAAAATTACAAGAATTAAATGCAAGAAAATAAATCTACTCTATAAGCATGAAAATAAATCTAATCTATGAGCATGAAATAAATCTAAGGCAAGAGGGTTCTAGCCTCTTGGCTATTTAACAAGAAAATAAAATCTAACTACAAGCATAGAAATAAATCTAAACTAATAAGCAATAAAAGAGAAAAAGAAAAAAAATGCAAACCTTCAAATAATTCTCCATCTTCATCTTCATCTTCATCATCCAACAAAGAGAAGAAGAGAAAAATTTAAAGTGGTGAAAAAATTATTATTATTAATTGCAACTAAAGTTATAATTTTGGAAGACCTTCTCAATTAAGAGTAGCCCTCCTCTCCAAAAGGAGTTACAAAAATTTTCACACCTCAAACCCCTCACTCTCTACCCCTATTTATAGTAAACATTAGTGAATGAGAGCCATTGGATTAAAATCTTATCCAAAAACAATAAATTTCAGCCTTAGATTCGTAACAAACTGCCCAGCGTATCGATGCAGGCATCGATGTCGGTATCGATGCAGGCATCGATGCCGCCATCGATGCAGGCATCGATGCCTGCCCTTCTCCTTTTGCTGTCCGCAGCTTCTTCTTGTTGTTTGCTTTTGGGCTTTGGACATTGGGCTTTTCTTGGACTCTTGGGCTTGGGCTTTGATTTATCTCTTCATTAAATACTTGAAAGAATTCATTGGGCTTCATGGCTTCATTTCTTCATTAAATTGTGGGCTTTTTGTTGTGAGATGAGGGTTTTGAGATTTATTCTTTATTAACCTGCAATTAAAGATAAAAACAATTATTAGTAGTATATTTATTCATATAAAATAGATAATGAGGGTATAAAATTGTAATAAAATATGATTATCAATACCTCAGACCCACCCCAGGCCGAAACAAGACGCTGGCGCGAGCCTGAAAAATACATCAACAATCATATATCACGATACCTCAGACCCACCCCAGGCCGAAACAAGACGCTGGCGCGAGCCTGGAAAACAATCAATAATCATAACCGCTCACATGGACCAAGACTTCTCACCTTATTTCTCGTAATTCCAAGTCAACTATACACGAGATTCTAGATCCTAATTGTGTCATACAGGTCACTATAGTCATAAACTCCTAATGATTCTCAATCACAACATGGAACAATCAATGCGACTAATCATATGCAATAATATAATAGCATATCAAATAATGAAAATAAAAATTATAAATCATAAACAGCAGCTACATAATCAGAAAATAATCTTTTTCTAAATTAATTCATTTTAAATTATTCTACTTAATAATTAATCTAAACTAATTCATTTTCCAAAATAAATTCTTTTAAATCATTATAATTATCTAAAAATGATTCTTTTGCCGAACTAAATTCTTTTAATTCCTTATAATTATTCTGAAAATGTCATTTATCACATATCCATTATGTAAATCAATATTGTTCACCAAACAACCCACGCAGATAAATACGACACAATTAAACTATGCAATTAATTCATAAAAAATGTAAATAATCAAACTACGAAACAGGAGAGCGGGATCTTGCCTCGGGTTTCGTCGAACGATTCAACGTTGACGTGCGAGACTATGGGCCCGTGCACGAGACAACAGCGCCGCTGCTTGCTGCTTACTACTTTGGCGACACGCATAGCGGGTGAGGCGAGCGGATCTAGATGTCAGGGGTTGCTGAGAGAGGCATCGACGGCGAGGGGCTGCTCGACGATGAAGGGAGGGCGACGGCTCTGGAGGTTGACGGAGGGGGTCAAGCACTGAGGACTGTGGCAACGGGGGTCAAGCACAAGCACTGAGGACTCTGGCTCTTCAAGTGCCGGCTTGATCCGAGTAAGGAACACTTCTGAATTGGCCAAGGCTTTTTGCAAGGCTTCCCTTGTTTCTTTAGACAACCGTCGCAACTCATATAATGTTATCCACACTGGGATGTTAGCTAGTTGAGCCATAATATCGTAGACGTGCGGAGTGTTTGAGCTTTCCGGTTTATCTCTTCCAATCGGACGATTGAAACGAGACTGCTTCGGATTCTGAACCTCCTGGGGCCTCTTTTCTTTCTATTTATCAATCGGCTGTCGTCGAGCTTCTTCAACCGGTCTAGGAGTCGTAATCACACCCAGCTCCGTGAGAGTTCTGACTGGTCCTAGTTTAGTCACCCCCTACTCAGCTAACTGATCACTGGGTGATGGATAGTTGAAGTGATACTCATTTCCGCTTCTAGTGGCAAAGACTTCTTGTTCTTCTTCG
Organism: Asparagus officinalis; assembly: GCF_001876935.1. NCBI lineage: Eukaryota > Viridiplantae > Streptophyta > Magnoliopsida > Asparagales > Asparagaceae > Asparagus > Asparagus officinalis. The sequence goes on from NC_033797.1 coordinate 15,189,814, forward strand.
GAGAGCGGGAAGGTAGGAGCTTCATCACCATCCTCTTCGAAGATCGCGGAGGTAGCATTGCAGGACTTGCCTTTACTCTTTCTGGTCGAGGAAGTCGTCCACTGATCGTCTTCAATTAGGTCGGGATGAACCCAGAGGATTTCGCCATTTGGGGCTGTGTGTGGCACAAGTTCTTTTTGGCGCTGCCCATATGGGTCGTCATTCACTGTCTTTATTCCAACTTTGGTGATGTGTTCTGGTTTAAACCATGCTGTGGGCACTGATCCAAAGCTGATTTACACTGCGTTTGCTCCGACATTCTTGGACGGCTTCGGGGTTATGACACCTACATCAATTAATGCCTGGATTTTATCCTTGAGGTGGTAGCATGACTTTGTAGGGTGATGGACCGCTCTATAGTATGCGCAATACTTCGGATCCGTCACTTTGCTAACCCCTTCTTGATCTACAATCGCCGGCAGCTGGATTTTGTTATTTTCCAACAGGTACTTAAAGATACCGGGAACTTCGTCATCTTTGAAAGAGTACGCTTTAGGAAATCTTGGCTCCGAAGACTTCTGCTTCTTAGGCCGTTGTTGCCATTGCGACTGCAACTGTTGTGGTGCTCGTTGCTGTTGCTGTTGCTGAGGTTGCAATTATAAAGTTTGATTAGCATCAACTTCATTAGTATGTGCCTTACTTTTCCCTCGTGGGACGAAATTCTACTGTGGAGCCTGTTGGCCTCTCTCCGCCTTCTTCCTTCTGAGGAATCGCTCAGCTTGCTCTCCTCGGACCTTCAAATCCTTCCATGTTTTGGACGGTGCTGTCCCCATTGCTTCCAACACGTCCAGTACGAGGTTGTTGTGGCAAGTCTGGAGAATAAACTCCTCAGTGATCGGGTCCTGGCAGTTCATCGCCTTGTACCGGAACCTTTTGACGAAGGTGTCAACCAATTCCCCGTCTTTTTGTTTCTCGTCAAGCAACGACCCGATGGATATCTCGGTGTCGTCGTCGAAAAAATTGGTGAGGAATTTAGTCTCCATGTCGTCCCAGCTATTCACGCTTCCTGGCTTGAGGCGACGATACCAATCGAAGGCGGCTCCACGAAGAGTGCCAACGAAGGACCATACCATCAGAGGCTCATTACCAGAGATAACCCCCAGGTGTGATTTGAAGTAAATCAAATGTTGAGTGGGTGAACCCATCCCATTAAACGGCATGAAGTTAATTATATTGAACTTCGTCGGATACGGGATCGATTCCAATTCTCTTGGGTATGGACAAGGAATACCCGTCTTCTTCATCTCTTCAGCGGAAATCAACGTGTTGATTTTGCTCTCGAGGTTTTTGATCTTCAAGCTTTCACCTGTGTTTTCGCTAGCATTCTCGTTACCACCCCCTGCATTGACGGGAGGATTATTGTCATTATAAGCTTCATTCGCATTTGTATCCTCATCTTCTTGATTAACCTGGTTACGACGAATTGGCTCGCCTTGCTGGTTCGTCAACGCTTGGATTTGTTGGTCATGCATTTCTCTCATGTTCTGCATGGCCATCTGCATTTCGAACCTAAAGCTCTCCTGTTGTTTAGCCATGGCTTCTTCGAGCATCTTGGCCACTTGTTCCGCACTTATCATAAGTGCCTCGTGTGGTTGTCCCTCGCTGGATACCGTATTATCTGATGCGACCGCCGAACCGACATCTGATTCTTCATCTTCTGAAGGTAATCTTGTCCGAATCCTACCATAAGTTGCTCGTTTGATGGTTCCAGACTGCAGACGGGTTATACGCCGGGGTGCTTTCAGAATCGACTCGAGATTATCTCGTGCCAATGTCCCTTTCTTCTTCGTCGGAAACGCCTAGGCCTTGGTTTTGGCATTTCGGTACTGAGCCTTTCGAAGACCGAAACTCTTTCAGGAACTGTCTTGATGCAGTTACACTCAGACAATACTACCCGAATGAGTTTGGAACAGGGGCATTGAGTTTCTTGTTCTCGAGGACTCCATTTCCTGGTTTTACTCGTACCCCCAGCATGATAGTACAACTTGTCTGCTTGAAGGTCGGAGTAACCTATCGTGTGTTGGCACGACTTCTCAGGTATAACGCTATCATCATCAGACGATAATGTTTCCTTCTGAGGGCGAACTGCCTTCTTTAGGCTTTCAAAAGTCACGCGCCTCGAAACATGCCTTTGTGGGCGTGAGTTCTCAGCGGGCTCCTGGACTTTAATGCGCAAATTGGTACGCTTAGCTACCCTGATCTCTTTGTCTTGTTGAGGGTGGTGGCGACCCCCAGCATGTTGAGTCGTTCGGGGCTTCTTCATCGGGCCCAAACGTTCTTGAACTGGAGCTTTGCATCGTCCATCGGGAAGTGGATCGAGGCGCTCCAAAACTGACTTCTTTCTTCGGGACGACTCTGCGTGTTCTCCCGGAGTAGCCATGGTAATTATTGGCGATTTAGAGTGGTTCGCCGGAGGTTGAACTTTTGCTGAAGGCTGCAAAGGTTGCTCTTTAGCCTGAATCGCCACTTCAGACTTCGGCCTCCAGACTTGACGGGTTGGTGGCGGCTTTTTGGCCACTTCCTTCTGCAGTTTTCTGCGGGCTTCCTGGACTTGAGCCCGTGCTTGCGTTGACATTGCGTGGCGCTTGTGAATGCGCTCTTCGAGTGTCGAACGATTCCGTTTGACACGGACCCATTCGTTCGTTGGTGGCTTAGAAGAGCTGCCATTCATCGGTGGTTGAGGCTATTTGCCTCTCCTGTTCTTCAGATCCGCGTGATAGCGGATTCCGTCTGTGGACTCCATCGTCTTTGCGAGTTGCCGTGCTAGGCGTTGACATCGCCTCTGGCGGGCTCTCTTCGAGAGAGTCACAACGCCCTCAACGGTGGAGGCATAGGCGAGAACAGGATTGACCTGGTTGGAGGTTGGCGGAACTTCACCCGACGCAACTTTGGTGTCAATTGGGGTGAGATCTTCGTTGGTAGCTTCAACTTCTTCGTACCAACGAACTTTTCTCCTGGAGGAGAACTTCTTAGACTTGCGAGGGGAGGTGAGACCCGCGGCTGTGACGCAACGATCTCGGCAGCGAGATCGGTGGCTCCCACTGTGGTCGCCAGATTGTTCGTGGCGAAAGTTGCTTTCATTGATGTCATTGCTTTCTTGAGTAATAGTTTTTCGATTACAAAAGATCCGGTCTTTTTATAAGATCCGGTTACAACAAAATCAAAGAAAAAATAAAAATTACAACTTTCCTTATTTGTCGAACGAATCGTGAGATCCTGTTTTGCGGTCTCTCGCTTTTGTGGGTTCTTCGCCTGCGCCGGGGTTAATCCGTGGACCACCGCGTGATCTAGATCCGGTCGGATCTATACGATATGACGGGTGCTATTTCACGAAGGAAATAACAGCCGGGGATACTATTTCGCCAAGGAAATAATAGCCTTTAGTAATCGAAACCGACCAAGCGAAATCGATACTCTTCTCGGGATCAAAAACCAAGTTTTGATCTGGAGGATAGTCGTGTAGATCTCAGATCTGATCTCTCTCCCTCTCTCGATCTCCTGCCTTATTTGACGTGGATGATCGCCAAGAACCAGATCTGAAAAGCCAAGTCTTCAAAGCTCCAAAACTTCAAAGTTCAGTTCTCAATCCAGCAGAGTTTCGGCTCCAAAAGTTCCAACCTCTTCAAAATGAGCTCTTACTCCTCTATGTATAGCCTCTGAAAGTGGATCTGGGCCCAGATCTGGGCGATTTGGCAGTCCGGATCCTGATTTGGCAGTAAATCTGCTTCGGTGTTCGAGTTCGAATCCGTTCCACAATTGGATGACTCATTGACTCACCGAACCATTAGCTTGATTCCGTACGCGAGTGGATTTATTCCGTGGTTTGCGTGTGGCTCGTTAGCCTTGTCGCCTCATTAACCCGCTTCGTTGCGTGTCACTTGGCTTCGGTGTTGTGGACTAATGATCACGTTTAGATACGTCATCCGATGGTTCGTTGGTTTGTCGAATCACCGTGCCGAGCTGTGCTAAGGGACCCATAGGCAGTTTTATACGCCTACACTCACATCAATGATCCAAGAGATGGATCATCATCCTACCAAAGGAAAAATAGAGTATACACTAGTCTTCCTAAAGTTATGATGTCCTATTTCAACACTTCATCGACTAGGAACATTTTAGAAAATACGTTAGCGACAAATCAGATCTCTTCATTACGATCATATCTGAAATATCTGATAGTCTAGTATCATTCTAAGGACTTTATCTGTATTAAAATACCAGATAAATCTGACTAAAATAGCATACTATCATTTTGAACAATAATGTTATATTCATATAGATCCTATTACAATATACAATTATTACCTGCAGGGCACCTATATCTAACAGCTACTCTACTGACACGCCTTACGGAGAAGGGTGTTTTGTTTGTTTGGGGGTTAGAGTGTCTGAAAGCCTTTGAGATTTTGAAGGCTAAGTTAACTATAACGCCAGTGCTGATCCTCCCGAGCAGTGATAAGATATTTGTTGTCTACACAGATGCATCTTTGTCGGGACTAGGAGGCATTTTGCTGCAGACTCAGAGAGTAGTGGCATACATTTTCCGTCAGTTGAGGACTCATGAGCAGAATTATCCCACACATACTTAGAGTTGGTAGTAGTAGTCTTCACACTAAAGACGTGGAGACATTATCTTTACGGAGTTCAATTTGAATTATTTACAAACTATTAGTGTATGAAGTACCTCTTCTCACAAGAAGAAACTCAACCAGAAGTAGCACCGATGGGTCGAGTTCATTAAGAATTACGAGTTTGCATTACAGTATCATCCAAGAAAGGTGAACATCATATCTAATGCTTTGAGTGGATGCTTCATCACAGGATTGCAGCTTTGAGGTGTTCATTATATTGATATCTTCGTACACTCAGCCAGTTTGACTTTAGGCTAGAAATCGGTGGATGCGGCACATTTTTAGGAGCGTTAGCCGTGCAACCATCATGGATGGACCAAGTGATCAGTGCCTAATTAGAGGACTCTTGGAGTCAAACCCTAAAGGGGGAGATTTCCAAAGAGCTTAAGGAAGATTGGACCATCAGAGCAGATAGAGGCCTTCGGATGAAGGGCCGGTTGATAGTACTGTATAATACGCAGCTGAAGAAGGACCTATTTGATGAGGCACACCGTACTAGATATACTGTGCATACAGGCACAACCAAGATGTACAAGGACCTGAAGAGATAATTTTGGTGGAGCGACATGCGTAAGAATATTGTAGAGTATGTAGCGAAGTGCTTTACCTACTAGCAAGTGAAGGCAGTGTTGGCCTTCTTGTTTTGATGATGATTTACAAACAATTTACATCTAATATTGTTTGTCTAGTGTGGCCTTCTTGTTTTGATGATGATTTACAAACAATTTACATCTAATATTGTTTGTCTAGTGTTTGTATTTTATATTTATTCATCTAATATTGTTTGTCTAGTGTTTGTATTTTATATTTATTCTAGGCAAACAATATGTTGGAGGTTGGAGGAATCGTGGAGTGAAGCTACGCTATTCAAGTTAAAGATTCAAGTTCATGCTTCATCTGCAAGTATACCAAGATAGAGCTCCATTGAAGATCAAGATTGCTTGGGTAATTTAGTTTAGTTGTTATATTATGTGTGTTAAGTACGTTAAGCTCAATATCATATACACACACATTTTATTGGTTTCCTTGCATATATATGTAGTCATATATATATATACAACACAAGTTTTGGTTTTCATGTTTATAAATATGAAATTACATATTTCATATTTATTATTATGATTTGGTTTAACTACTTAGATATGAAATAAATATATTTTCATATACATACTTATATGTTTCATTTTCTATTGTATTTGTGTAAATATTGTATTCTCAGTTATGGACTTAATAACAATCATATATATCTTTTATCAAGTCTACAAAATTATTTTGTAATGTTTCAAAACATGGTTAAGCTAAAATATCAAAACTCGTATGTTTACACTTTCATGTTTTGTAGCATGTGTATTATCATGTCTACAAGCATTTCCCAAAGTTTCATAATTTTTAGAATTTATTTGATATTTTTAAACAGTGTTTTAAAATCAGTAAATTGCTTCCAAACCTAAATTTTTTATATATCAGTTTGCGGTCGACCGCCACGGTCGACCGCCACGGATGTCGTGTTTTTGGATAAGAATTTATGATTTGATCTTATTTGTGCGAGTCACATCAATATGACTCGACACTATTCCGAGTCACATTGAAGTGACTTAGAATTTCTGAGTCACTTTGAGGTGACTCAGAATTTCCGAGTCACTTTGAGGTGACTGGGAATTTCATGATTTTGTCTTGTTCTGTCGTTTCGCGCATTTTGTCGTTTCGCATGCATCCCTTTGCTTTCTTTTGACCTCGGATGATCTTTTTTGACTCGGATGATGAAGTTCATCATCTTCTCTTCATCTCGAGCTACATTCGGACACCTATAGTCTTGGTTCAATAGTTCAGGTGGGGTTCAATCTGTTCAGGTGGATTTCAAAACATGCTGCGAAGAACGGGTCATAAATTTCTAAACGTAAGTCGGAATTGGATGAATTATATATGAAAATAACCTATCTCAATGAGACGGGGCCAACCAAGCCATCAAAGTTTTGTTTCCCACAATCCATTTTTCCAAATTCCCTCTGGTTTGAGAGATATCAGCGTTTTCGTCAGTTTTGAGCTTCTTTGCAATCTATAGGTAATTTTTTATGCCTACAGATATCCCCTTAAAAGTATTTTAGACTCATTCTTTTATAGAGGAGTTTTAAATACTTTGAATAAGATAGACACAATCTTCAATTCCTTGAATTCTTTAGCTTTCATCCTATTTAGTATTTTTGTCGAACAGTCTAAAATTCTTCTAGTACTGTGTTTATCGTCTAACCGTTGTCAAAATCTTGAACTGAAAACCAGTGTGTCGCATCATTGAACTGACCATCTTTGTCGAGGGTTTGTATCTGAATTGCGATTGAACTCTCGGGGGTAATTTCAACCTAAAAATTATCCTGAGCCTGATTTTAGCAAAATCATTGATACGTTGACCAGCGTTGACCTCCGTTATGGTGTGAGCAAAGTTTATACTCATAAGTTAACTGGGGTCTGCATAGTTTAAGCTCTTAAGGTGTTGGAGCATGGAGAATTAGTATATACTCATATACTGCTTGGAGTTTCGGGAATCAGTTTAACCTCATGTACCCGTTGGTGGTTCAATGAGATGAAATTTATACTCATATACTTATCGAAGTGTAGAAAGAGCAAGCTGAGAATACATCAGGAGTTCGCCAGGTTAAGCTCTTTGTGTGATATTTGATTGTAAGACTAGCTACAGATGCTGATATGGCTACTATCTTTGAAGCTGCCCCAGGTGCTCGAGTCATGAGACCAACTGACGATGCTTGTGTGCCAATAACTATTAAAGCAGATTGAAGATAAAGCTTGTACAAGTTTTATGAATAGAAGCTCTCCAATTTAGAAGAGAGAATCCTTCACCGCAAGCTATTTATTATAGGATTTTTGGCAAACCCTCAGATATCAACGAATTTAATGAGCCTTTACCGACTACCATTTGAGTTGGGCTAGCATGTAGATTGTCTGAGTCTGTTCTAGATGTAACGTTGTGCTAAAAGAATGAACTCTTTTAGACTTTATCATTTTCACCAGAAAGAACCTCCCGACAATGCGTGTTAGGTATAGACTTATCACTAATTAGGGATTAAGATAATGTCCCCCATATGTGCAAGACATGGATTTTTGTCGCTATAATATTGAATACGTAGACTTGGTTGTTTTTTGCGGGAACGGACTACCTAGTAGCATATGTTAGATGCAGACTTATCTTTATTTAGAAGTCAAGATAAAGTCCCCCATGCATGTAAGGCATCGATTTTGGTGTTGAAAGATTATGTCTTCTCTTGGCGCGAAGACGAACCCAGTGTCAGAAAGGAAGAATTTTATATTCTATCTCCGGTGTCAGAAGAAACTCAAAGTGGGATCTCCACTCTAAGAATCTAAAAGGCAAAACTAAGAGTGGGATCTCCACTCTGAGAATCTGAAAGATTTATATAACCCTAACTGTCGGAAGGTTTGATTACCTAATCTTGTAGGCATATAAAATTGCTTATAGGTCCCTTAGCACAGTTCGGCATAAACCGACGAACCAACGAGGCGACGAGATCGACGAATCGCACGCAAGCGACGGAATGCATCCATACGCGTTCGGAATCAAGCCAAGTGTCAAAGAATCAACGAGTCATCCAACCGAGAACAGACTCAGACGAATCACGATCGAATCAAGATCAGTTTCGGACTCGAACTCAGAAGTGGATTTACTACCAAATCAGGAATCAGACTTACTGCCAAATCAGATCAACCAAATCACGGACAGAACCGGAAAACGAACACAAAAAACTCGGAAAACCCACCACCTAGAGGGGCTCGGCCGAAACCGAGCCACCTTCAGGTGGCTCGGCCCAAGCCGAGCCACCTTGAGGTGGCTCGGTGGCCGAGCCACCCCAGGGGGCCAAGGCCGAGCCACCCCTTGGGGTGGCCGAGCCACCTCAGGGTGGCTCGGCATGAGCCGAGCCACCTTGAGGTGGCCGGCCATCCATGTGCTGGCCACACGTGCACACGGGCACAGTGACGCTTGGCTATAAATAGGAGAGGGGATGTTCATTTTCAGAGGTTGGAATTTCAAGAGCCAAAACTCTGCCGGATTGAAGAGTGAACTCAGAGCTTTGAAGACTTGAAGACTTGCACGTACTTATCTGATCCTCGGCGAGCCCCTACGTCAGAAAAGGTTGGATTTTGGAGGAGGCGAAGCCCTACAGGATTGGAGACTCAGATCTAAAAAAGATCTCAACTTTGGGACATCAAGGACTTGCTCATCCAGATCTGGTGCTCGGCGATCATCAACGTCAAATAAGGCAGGTGTTCGAGAGGATCGGATCTCAGATCTACGTTGCTACACTCCGGATCTAAGCTTGGTCTTAGATCCCGAGACTTGGACGATTGTTTCCTTGGTGAAACAATCCTCCCCGGCTATTATTTCCTTGGTGAAATAATACCCGTTGTACTGCGTAGATCCGACCGGATCTAGATCGCGCGGTGGTCCACGGCAAACAACCCCGGCGCAGGCAAAGAACCCACAAAGCGAGCGACCGCAAAACAGGAGCTCGCGATTTGTTCGACAAACAAGGAAACAAAGTTGTAATTTTCATTTCTTTTTAATTTGATTTTCGTTGTAACCGGATCTATAAAAGACCGGATCTTTGTAAGATGACAATTATTTCAATGAAAAAGACAACAGTTTTCCCCGCGAACAATCTGGCGACCACAGTGGGAGCCGACGATCTCGCCAACGAGATCGATGCGTCGCCGCCGCGGATTGCAATCCCGGTCGTGGAGGAGGTCGAGTACGAGTTCGACCAAGCCAAGTTCGAGGAGTACGTGTCCTCGTCCGGATCTACCTCCCCCCGCAAGTCCAAGAAGTTCTCCTCCGGGAGAAAATCTCGTTGGTTTGAAGCTGCTCGGGAAGCCCACAAAGCTCTCAACCCAACTGTCGATGCGTCGCAGCCGCGGATTGCAATCCCGGTCGTGGAGGAGGTCGAGTACGAGTTCGACCAAGCCAAGTTCGAGGAGTACGTGTCCTCGTCCGGCTCTATCTCCCCCCGCAAGTCCAAGAAGTTCTCCTCCGGGAGAAAAGCTCGTTGGTTTGAAGCTGCTCGGGAAGCCCACGAAGCTCTCAACCCAACTGACGCCGAAGTTGCGTCAAATGAAGTTCCACCGACCTCCAATCAGGTCAACCCAACTCCCGCCAACGCCTCTACTGTTCAGGGCGTTGTGACTCTCTCAAAGAGAGCCCGCCAGAGGCGTCGTCAACGCCTTGCGCGGCAATTCGCTAAGGCGATGGAGTCTACGGACGGATTCCGCTACCACGCGGAGTTGAAGAACAGAAGAGGCAAACAGCCTCAACCACCAATGAATGGCGACTCTTCCAAGCCGCCAAAGAAAGAATGGGTCCGCGTCAAACGGAACCGTTCGACACTCGAGGAGCGCATTCGCAAGCGCCGCGCGATGTCAGCGCAGGCACGGGCTCAAGCTCAGGAAGCCCGTAGAAAGCTGCAAAAGGAGGTGGAGAAGAAGCCACCACCAACACGACAAGTCTGGAAGCCTAAGTCTGAAGTGGCGACTCAGGCCAAAAAGCAACCAGTGCAGCCTTCTAAGGAAGGTCAAACTCCGGCGAGTCAACCAAAGTCGCCGTCAATCCCAATAACTTCTCCGGGAGATCATGCAGAGTCATCCCGCAAGAAGAAACCAATTTTGGAGCGCCTCGGTCCAATTCCTGACGTGAGAGGCAAAGCTCCAATTCACGAGCGTTTGGGCCCGATGAAGAAGCCCAGAACGACTCAACATACTGGGGGTCGCCATCACCTCCAGCATGACAAAGACCTCAAGGCAGCTGCGCGCACCAATTTGCGCATTGAAGTCCAAGATCACGCCGAAAATTCACGCCCAAAAAGGCATGTTTTGAGGCGGGTAACCTTTGAAAGCCCAAAGAAGGCAAGTCAACCTCAGATGGAAACATTATCATCTGATAATGATTGTGTTGTACCTGAGAAGGCGTGCCCGCACACGATAGGTTACTCTGACTGTCAAAATGACGAGTTGTACTATCGTGCTGGGGGTACGAATAGAACCAGGAAGAGGAGTCCCCGAGAACGGGAAATTCAATGTCCCTGTTCCAAACTCATTCGGGCGGTATTGTCGGAATGCAATTGCATTAAGGCGGTCCCCGAAAGAGTTTCAGTTTTTGAAAGACTTAATGCGGAAACGCCAAAACCAAGGCCTAGGCGCTTCCAACGAAGAAGAAGGGTGATTGAAGACGGAGAATTTCCGAGGGTCACCACCAACATGACGAGCAAAGGGACATCGGCACGAGAAGATTTCGAGTCGATTCTGAAAGCTTCCCGACCTAGAACCCGTCTGCAGTCCGGAACCATAGAGCGAGCAACTTATGGTAGGATTCGGACAAGACGCCCTTCAGAAGATGAAGAATCTGATGCCGGCTCCGCGGTGGCATCAGATAATACAGTATCCAGCGAGGGACAACCCCGCGAGGCCCTGATGATAAGTGCGGAGCAGATGGCCAAGATGCTTGAAGACGCTTTGGCTAAGCAGAAAGAAAGTTTCAAATTTGAGATGGAGATGGCCATGCAGCAGATGAGAGAAATGCATGACCAACAGATCCAAGCATTGGCGAACCAACAAGGCGAGCAGAATCATCGTAACCCGATTAATGTGGAAGATGAGGATACAAATGCTCGTAACACCAATGATCCTCCCGTCAACGCAGGGGGTGGTAATGAGAATGCTGGCGAAGAAACCGGCGAAAACCTGAAGATCAAGAACCTCGAGAGCAAAATCAACACACTAATTTCCGCTCAAGAGACGAAGAAAACAGGCATTCCTTGCCCATACCCAAGAGAATGGGAATCGATCCCATATCCGGCGAAGTTTAATCTAATTAACTTCACGCCGTTTAATGGGATGGGTTCACCTACCCAGCATTTGATTTACTTCAAATCGCATTTGGGGGTGATCTCTGGTAATGAGCCTCTGATGGTGCGGTCATTCGTCGGCACTCTTCGCGGAGCCGCCTTCGATTGGTATCGCCGCCTCAAGCCAGGCAGCGTAAACAGCTGGGATGACATGGAGACCAAGTTCCTGGCCAACTTCTTCGACGACGACACCGAGATATCTATCGGATCGTTGCTCGATGAGAAGCAGAAGGACGGAGAGTTAGTCGATACCTTCGTCAAAAGATTCCGGAACAAGGCGATGAATTGCCGGGACCCGATCACCGAGGAATTCATCCTCCAGACCTGCCACAACAACCTCGCGTTGGACGTGCTAGAAGCAATGGGGACAGCACCATCCAATACATGGAAGGACTTGAAAGTCCGGGGAGAGCAAGCTGAGCGATTCCTCAAGAGGAAGAAGGCGGAAAGAGGCCAACCGGCGACGAGTGTTCCAAAGCAAAACTTCGTCCCACGGGGGAAAGGTAAGGCACAAGCTAATGCAGTTGATGCTAATCAAACCTTTCAATTGCAACCACAGCAACAGCAGCCACAGCAACAAGCACCCCAACAATCTCGAGGACAATGGCAACAACGGCCTCAGAAGCAGAAATCTGCGGAGCCGAGGTTTCCTAAAGTGTACTCCTTCAAGGATGATGAAGTTCCCGGCATCTTCAAATACCTGTTGGAGAACAACAAGATCCAGTTGCCGGCGATCGTGGATCAAGAAGGGGCCAGCAAAGTGACGGATCCAAAGTACTGCGCGTACCACAGAGCGGTCCACCACCCTACGAGATCATGCTACCACCTCAAGGACAAGATCCAGGCGTTAATCGACGTAGGAGTCATAACCCCGAAACCAGCCAAGAATGTGGGGGCCAACGCAGTGTCAATCAGTTTTGGGTCGGTGCCTACAACTTGGTTCGAGCCAAAACGCGTCACCAAAGTCGGGATGAAGACGGTGAATGACGATCCGCACGGACAGCGCCAAAAGGGACTTGTGCCGCACACAACCCCAAATGGCGAAATCCTTTGGGTTCATCCAGATCTGATTGGAGATGAACAATGGGCCGGTTCGTCATCCGGGAGGAAGTCTAAAGGAAAAGGGAAGTCTTGTTATGGAGTCTCTGCTATCCCAGGGGAAGATGACGAAAGAATCTCCACTTTCCTGCTCTCTGAAGAAGAACAAGAAGCTTTTGCGACACGGAGCGGAAATGAATACCACTACAATTATCCGCCACCTAGTGAGCAGGGGGTGAACAAGCGGGGACCAGCCAAAACTCTCACGGAGATGGGAGTGATTGCAAGTCCCACACCGGGTAAAGAAGCTCTACGACAACCGGTGAATAAACCAAAAGAGAAGAATCCCCAAGAGGTACAGAATCCGAAGCAGTCTCGTTTCAGTCGTCCAATTGGAAGAGACAAACCGGAAAGCTCGAAGACTCCGCATAGCTTCGACATTATGGCGCAATTAGCCAACATTCCTGCACGGATAACGCTGTATGAGTTGCTGCGATTATCCAAAGAAACCAGGGAGGCCCTACAAGAAGCTTTGGCCAATGCAGAGGTATTTCTGACTCAAGTCAAGCCGATACCTGAACAGCCAGAACCGCTGAGTCAACAGTGCAACATAGCGACTAAGAACCTTCCCTGCATTACTTTCACCAAAGAAGATATGCAGACGAAGAATTCGAACCACGATCGGCCGTTATATTTCGTCGGATACATTGGCTCCAGCCAAGTCAACCGAATCCAAGTGGATCCGGGTTCTGCTGTGAGTATTATGCCGCTTCGATTGATGCATTTCCTCGGCATCCCAGTAAGCAAGTTGGCGTCCACAGGCACTGTTATTTATGGATTCAACACTAGTGGGTCAAGACCCTTGGGTAAGATCCGGGTGAAGTGCCAGATGGGAGATCTGAAGACAGAAGTCACGTGTTATGTGATCGATGCGGAGACTTCGTACAACTTACTATTGGGTCGGCCTTGGATCCATAGTAACGTGATAATTCCCTCTACTCTCCATCAGTGTTTGAAGTATGTCGACACTGACAATGAGGTTAGGACGGTGGTCGCGGATAAGCAACCATTCAAGGGGTATGAGAATTATTTCACCGATTCTCTCCTTTATGGTAACGAATCCGATACTGAACCATCGGCCCAGGGCACAGACAGCGGAGAAGAAGCTGATTCTGAAGCCGGATTCGATTACAATGGCGGTTTTGTTTTAAATGACATTGTACCCTTTGTAATCAATCTTGACGATGAACAATCGTCAGATGGAGGTTGTAACTGGCAACTTGCCGATATTGCAATAAAAGATGATTTAGAGTACTCCTTGTCTCTTGATGATGTGATAAAAGAGCTGTACGACAATCCTGAGTTGTATATGCCGATCCGATCATCCTATGTAACGAAGGAACACCTCCAGCATTCTTTCGGAACAACCATGGTCATCCCGAACAAAGTAAGAGGTGCTAAAGAAGTGATTTACGGTAAAGGAAAAAGCTCTCCGTTACCAGATCATTTCCTAAGTGAAGACGAAGATGATGACAAACCTGGTCGACATCTATCCAAGTATAGTCCAGAAGCGCGCAAGCTCATGGAAAAGCAGGGCTACGATTTCACACTCGGAGAAGGTTTATACTTCGATCGAGGTCCTCGTAATCCAGCCAAAGCAGTATATGTACCAAAAGGTAAACCTGAGGATTATTATAAATATGGGCGAGGCTTAGGTTATGTTTCATCAGATGACGAATGTGGTTGGCAAATTATCGATCAAATTGCTAACAAAGCCAAGAAGGGATACTCTCCCGATGCTTCAGAGTGGGACTCCGATACAAGTCTGGGAGAAGTTTTCAAAACCCTAATGGCGAACATGACTACAGCTGATCCATCCACCATGGAAGACGACGATCAAATGCCAACATGGGAAGACCCGTGGGTTCACCATCTGAATATGCAGTATGGCGATAGGTTCGAGCAAAGAGAACCACCCACTGAAGATAAAATAGTCCAGATTAACATGGGTGATGAAGCTAACCCAAAGCCTATATTCATCAGCGACAGTCTTCCCCCAGATGAGAAGGAGGAATTGATTGCTCTCATCAGGGAATATATCGACGTCTTCGCATGGAATTATGAAGACATGCCAGGGCTCGACCCCAATGTCGCAATGCACCGCCTCGATATCAAGCCGGATGCCAAACCTGTCAAGCAACAGCAAAGACGGTTTCGTCCGCAGATTATGGAAGCCATTGAGGCAGAGGTTAAGAAGTTGATCGAATCAGGATTTATCCGAGAGGAACAACATCCAGACTGGTTAGCCAACATCGTTCCCGTCATGAAGAAGAATGGCAAAATCAGGATTTGCATCGACTTCAGGAACCTGAATGAAGCATGTCCGAAAGACGATTTCCCTCTCCCGATCACGGATGTCATTATCGACAATACATGTGGATTTGAGAGGATGTCCTTCATGGATGGATTTTCGGGATATAACCAGATCAAGATGCATCCAGAGGATGAGAAGCATACGGCGTTTAGAACACCCCTCGGCGTTTTCTGCTATACGGTGATGCCTTTCGGCCTGAAGAATGCCGGTGCCACATACCAGCGAGCGATGACTAAGATTTTCCAAGAACATCTCAGGAAAACAGTCGAATGTTACGTTGATGATTTGGTTGTGAAAAGCCGCAACAAGGAAGATCACATCAAGGATTTGAAGACAATGTTCGATCTCATGAGGAGTCATCAGTTGAAGATGAACCCCACTAAATCATTTCTTGGAATGTCCAGCGGAAAATTTCTTGGGTTCGTCGTCACCACTAAGGGTATACATATCGATCCTGATAAGGTGAAGGCGATACATGAATTGCAGCCCCCGAGGAATCTGAGAGAACTCAGAGGATTGCAAGGGCGTTTAGCTTATATCCGGCGTTTCATCTCAAATCTTTCTGGGAAGTGCCAACCGTTCTCTAAGCTGAACAAGAAAGGAGTATCATTCATCTGGGATGATGCCTGCCAAAAAGCGTTCGAAGATATCAAAACATATCTGGCGAACCCTCCTGTTCTCGTTGCACCGAAATCTGGTAAACCGTTCTTGATTTATCTCAAGGCGATGAACCACTCGATAAGTGCCTTACTAGCGCAAGACGATGATAACGGTCACGAACAGGCAGTTTATTACCTCAGTCGGACCTTGGTAGGCGCTGAGTCTCGATATCCGATGATTGAGAAAGAATGCCTTGCATTGGTATTTGCGATGCAAAAGATGCGGCATTACCTAGTGGGACAGACGATCTACGTTATCTCCAACGTTAATCCAGTACGGGTGTTTATGACGCAACCGGCCTCTATGAATTGGCGTCTAGCGAAGTGGGCCCTTCTCTTGTCCCAATACGATTTGCACTTCAAGCAGCAGAAGTCGATAAAAGGACAGGCGATTTGTGACCTTTTGGCGGCAAACCCGACCACAGATACGGCAGAAGTATATGATGACTTGCCGGATGAAACCCACGAGGTTAACACCACATCACACCAACAAGTATGGCAATTATACTTCGATGGTGCCTCAAGGGCAGTTAATAGAGTAATAACCCCGGGATGTCCTACAGTTTCCTCTGGAGTTGGAGTCGTCTTAATCTCCCCTGGAAAGCACGTGATGCCTCGGGCTTATTCGTTGACTAGTCCGTGCTCCAATAATGTTGCCGAATACAACGCGCTTCTCATTGGACTCAGTTTCGCCAAAGAGCTGGGGGTCGAATATCTCGAAGCTTTTGGAGATTCGCAATTGATAGTCAACCAAGTTCGCGGTGAGTATGAAGTCAGGAATCAAGACCTGATCCCGTACCACCAGGAAGCCATCAAAATGGCAGAATCTTTCGAAGAATTCTTTATTGAATACATCCCTCGTCTCCAGAACGCTTATGCAGACGCACTGGCGGCACTAGCAGTATCACTGGCACAGCCTCCCGAAGCTGAGCTGTTAGTCACAGTACGGACGCATCAACTCTGCGTACCCATATACAGTACGGAGATTGAAGAAGAAGAGGATAGAAACGTGAACGCCAAAGAGGTGAATTCAACTCAAATTGGGTCTGAGTCCCGAGATTGGCGTTTTCCTATCATCGACTACGTCCAATATGGTATCTTGCCAGAGGATGTAAAAGAAAAGGAATCAATCCGCCGAAGAGCTCCAAGATTCTTCTATAATACTGAAACCCATACATTATACCGTAGAGGGTACGACGGTCTTTTACTCCGATGCCTTTCGAACAGAGAAGCAAAGGAAGTTCTTAAGGAAGCACACGAAGGAGAATGTGGTGCGCATCAGCCCGGTCCTAAACTGTATGATCGCATCAGGAGGATGGGATATTTCTGGCCAACGATGGTTCGTGACGCAATCGAATACGCACGAGAATGCCACGCTTGCCAGATACATGCGAATTATATGCATCAACCGCCAGAGCAGTTGCACACGTCAACCACGTCTTGGCCGTTCGAGACTTGGGGCATGGACATAGTCGGTCCTATTTTTCCCCCTTCAGTCAAAGGTGATCGGTTCATCCTCGCGATCACAGATTATTTCTCAAAGTGGGCTGAAGCGATTCCGCTTAGAGAAGTGAAGACGAACAACGTCATCAATTTCATCAAGCATCATGTCATTTACCGACACGGCGTGCCAAGAAGGATCATTCATGACAACGGTCCACAGTTCATAAGCAATGCCTTCGTCAGATTCTGCGACAAGTTCAAAATCGAAGATGTTTCGTCGACAGCTTACTACCCCGCCGCGAATGGATTAGCGGAGGCGTTTAACAAGACGATCATCAAGATCTTGTCAAAGCTCGTGAAGACCAATAAACGAGACTGGGACGATAAACTCGGTGAAGCACTCTGGGCTTATCGCACCACCATACGCACGCCTACGGGAGCTACCCCGTATTCGCTGGTATACGGATGTGAAGCTGTGCTACCGCTGGAAATTCAGATTCCGTCCCTTCGGATCGCCCTCGCAACGGAGATGACGACGGAGGAACAACATCAGAAGCGTCTCGAAGAGCTCGAGAGGCTGGATGAAAAGCGTTTGGAGGCTCAACAACACATCGAGTTTTACCAAGCCAGGATGTCAAGGGCTTTTAACAAAAGAGTCCGACAGAGAAGCTTCAAGGAAGGAGATCTGGTCCTCGCTGCTCGCCGACCAATAATTCTCACCTCCAAGAAGAAAGGTAAATTCGAACCCAAATGGGAAGGACCGTTTGTAATAGACACAGTCTATTCAAACGGCGCATATCGCCTGATTACTCAAGAGGGCGCCAGGCAATTAATGCCAATAAATGGGAAGTTCCTGAAAAAGTACTATCCCTAGTACATTCAGGATAACTCATTTACTGGGAAGTTCCTCGAAGAATATTACACTTAATATTCTAGAGGATAACCCAAAATCATTGTCACCACCAAAATCCCTCACTGATCAATTTCAATTGACAGTGAGTCCACCAAAAATGTTTTTCTGGCCCTCTTGATTCTCTCCATGAGCAAGAGGTCCACTTTCAGTTCGGAGTCCCTTTTCGATAAACGAAAGAACTCCTTCCCTTTTTCTCTTTGGTTAAACCTTGTTCATGGTTATAACCGGAGTTGAAAATTCCACTTCGATAAACGAAGAACCCATTTTCAGTTTAGATAACTCATCCTATAAAAGGCAAGTTTATCTAAATTTTCCAGATTCTCGGAGTGGACACCCCACTTCTAGTTTCTTCTTCGCTGGAAATAGAATATAAAATTCTTCCTTTCCAGGATCAGGGAATAGAATATAAAATTCTTCCTTCCTTGTTTTCGGGTTCGCCTTCACCCTAAAAGAAGACCGGGAAATAGAATATAAAATTCTTCCTTTCCCGCATCGATCTTTTCCGAAATTTGTCAATTTAGGATTCATCCTAGGAAGTTTATCCCGAATCCTAAGCAGGGATAAGTCTGCGCCTAACACGCGCTGCCGGTTTAGTCTTTTTCCGCACAAAAAGACACCAGAGTCTGATTCTGGGGTATTTTATCCTGAAACCTAAGCAAGGATAAGTCTGCGCCTAACCCGCGCTGCCGGTTAGTTCTTAACCGTTGAAAAGAACACTCGCCCGCATATTCAACATTGCGGCAGGCTGTTATTAATAACACCAAAATCCATGCCTTACACGCATGGGGAATGTCATCCTGAATCCTAAGAAGGGATATGCCGACGCCTAACACGCGTCGCCGGTTTAGTCTTTTTCCGAACAAAAAGACACCAGAGTCCGATTCTGGGGTATTTTATCCCGAAGCCTAAGTAGGGATAAAGTCAACACCTAACACGTGTTGCCGGGTAGCCTATTCCCGTAACAATGGCGAAGTCTATGTATTCGACATCATAGCACGAAGTCTAAGGGAGTTCATTCCCTTAGCACAACGTTACATGCGGAACGGATTCCGATAATCCGCATGCTAGCCCGACTCAAACGGTAGTCGGTAAAGGCTAATCAAACCCGTTGAAGGCTGGGGGTTAGCCAAAAATCCTAAAGTCAACACCTAACACGTGTCGCCGGGTAGCCTATTCCCGTAACAATGGCGAAGTCTATGTATTCGACATCATAGCACGAAGTCTAAGGGAGTTCATTCCCTTAGCACAACGTTACATGCGGAACGGATTTAGACAATCCGCATGCTAGCCCGACTCAAACGGTAGTCGGTAAAGGCTAATCAAACCCGTTGAAGGCTGGGGGTTAGCCAAAAATCCTAAAGTCAACACCTAACACGTGTCGCCGGGTAGCCTATTCCCGTAACAATGGCGAAGTCTATGTATTCGACATCATAGCACGAAGTCTAAGAGAATTCATTCTCTTAGCACAACGTTACATGCGAACGGAGTTAGACAATCCGCATGCTAGCCCGACTCAAACGGTAGTCGGTAAAGGCTAATCAAACCCGTTGAAGGCTGGGGGTTAGCCAAAAATCCTAAAGTCAACACCTAACACGTGTCGCCGGGTAGCCTATTCCCGTAACAATGGCGAAGTCTATGTATTCGACATCATAGCACGAAGTCTAAGGGAGTTCATTCCCTTAGCACAACGTTACATGCGGAACGGATTCCGACAATCCGCATGCTAGCCCGACTCAAACGGTAGTCGGTAAAGGCTAATCAAACCCGTTGAAGGCTGGGGGTTTGCCAAAAATTCCATGAGTATTATGGTCAATCATTTCAAACGAAGTGAGGAATCATAATAAAGATAAAGATAAATCAGTTCCATTAAAGAGAATCAAATGTCAAGGTTTTCAGCAAATAAAATCATACATCAAGCCCATGGCTAAGAACCTGCTGACTGAATTCAGACAGCTTCTCATCATAAGAGCGTCTAAGCTCCTCCTGCAACTCAGCTCTGACAGACTCTTCGTTCGCGGCTAAAGTCCTCACAGCAACCTCCTCTGTCTCAGCCAGTGTCTGCTTCAAGGACTTCAGCTCATCAGATAAAGCAGCATGTGCTTGCTGATTTTGCATCTTTGTGTCTTCCTTCTCACGGAGTTCTCGTCGGAGCTGATCTATCTGAGAATCAAGCTCCTCAAGGGAAGATGATCTAGTGGCAAGATCAGCCTCAACTCGATCTATGCGGCCCCGCTGCACCTGAATCTCGAGCTCGGCAACCATCCGAGTACTGCGCCATGTCTGTAAGCGAGCATCCAACTCGGCAGCAACGAATGAAGAGGCACCTGTATCCCGGAGCTCATGAAACATCTGAAGCTCACGCTCTAAGCGATCAAGGTCATCAACCATAGCCGTCGCCAGATCCGGACATCCTATGTCCCTAATCAAATTTATCTTGGAATCGAGGTAGGGCTTAAATTGGCGAAGAGAAAGTCCGTCGTGGAGGAGTTTGCCAATTATAGCAGTCAGGGAGGAGAAATAAGAGCGGACTTCTACGCTGATGATGATCTTCTCAGGGTCATTCCCCGATAACAACTCCTTAACGAGGACATGAAGCTGAGAAGGAAGCCCTACACAAAGAAGAGAAATTCGTCAAAAGCCTCAATAAGGAAATGAATGGCTTTGCTCAGTTAATTAAATTATACCTCCTCCCCCTCGAGTCACTGGGGGTGGTGGAGATGTAAGGACTGTAGCTGCATCGACTGGTGGAGTTGGTCGCACAGCCGGCTCAACAGGGTCAGCCTCAGCGAAAGCTCCTGTTAGACACAAAACAGAAACATCATTTTATAGTTGCATTAGTCAAGGAATTGGCTAGTCCTATAGTTAGCTTGAGAAGAGGCACGCACCTTCAAAATAACCGTTCCCGGGAGTCTGAGGGAGTACAGACTCAGGAAACATATCCTGAGGCGGCTGGCCATCAATCTGAGGAGAGTCATACATGAAGTTGAACATAGAAGTGTCCATAGGCAGGCCTTCCCCATCGAAATCATCAATCGAAAAATCTGACACAAAAAGATATAAGTATGAAGGAGGAGGAAGGAAACTATGGCCGATAGAAGCAAGTTACCTCTTGAAGATGTACCTGGAATCACCGAACTGGGTCCTTCATTGACAGACTCCCCAACATGGGCGGTCTCTGCAGGCTTTTCTACCTGGTGCGGTGAGTCAGGCTCACCAGGAGATGCACAATCATCGGGACTCATCTCGCCTTCCTCACGATATCCTGCATAGGATGGGAAAGCATGAGCCAGAAGTTCTAAACGATCAAGAAAATGATCTATAGAATAGACGTTACCTCCGTCACTAACAGGATCCTCATCAGCCAAGTCCATCTCAGATGCTCGTGAATTTGCATGCGGCTTGTGGGCTAATCTTTTCCGCCTATCAGCACGGACAGCAATCGAAGGTCTTGCCCGGGTAAAAGGACGGAATTCGTCGTCACTGTTGGTCGCTGTCCCTGAAATATCGAATAGTGGTCAGGAATAGCAATTTGGAAATGCAGAGAAAAAGAAAGATAGGTGACTAACCTTGCTCCAAATCTGCCTCGTAGTCTTCAGGGTCTCCGCCTGAGGCCTCTCCAGCAGAACTAAAGGCCCTGTGACCTTCTGCATCAAGTCGGCGGGTCTTGCCCTGAGCCCTCTGTGACCGAGCACCGTCCCGGATCGCACGAGAATCAATCTGAGAGGCTTCTTCGGCCATCAACTCTTCGATAGGCTTCACAGGGACAGTCTTATTAGCTGCTAGCAACCACTTGCAGCTCAAGAAAGTGAGGTTCAACTGCCGCTCAGTACCTGGGAGACTGAACCTAGCACCAGTGCAGCCAGTCACGGTCCACAACCATGCACGAAGACCGTCCACCAGACCTCCATGAGCCCGAAGCTGCTGGCGCGGGTTCCCAACATAAAGCTGGTCATAACCGAACTAGCGGGCGAATCGGCAAGGTAGATACGGCTCTATGAAGCACTGATTCCCCACCCGGAAAGTCAGGTAACCCGGCCTAATGTTCACTAGCCAATTAAAGCAGCCCATATCCAAATAAGTCCTATACTCCCTCGGCTTCTCCTCATCAATCAAACACTCGCCGTACCGGCTGGAGAACTGTGGGAAGCAAGTGGAGAATGCCCAGCACTTGTGGACTTGTAGCTGACGCCTGATATCGGGGAATCCTCGGCCCTCCCACTCGCCATTCTCAAGCAGCTGTAGAAAGGGAACAGACTGGTCTATGGCATTCGGTACCGACATCACATCGGAACGATGAAGGACGAACCAAGCCATCAAATAAATATACGGAAGCTCCACCTTAATGGTAGGAATCTGAGTCGGTTTATCATCATCTCTCCGTGTAAAAGCACCAGAAATCTGCCGAAGCCCTCGATGAATGTTAGCAACCATCACCGGAAGAAGCGAAAGTTCCTTCTTGTAGGCAAGCTGAACTGCAGGATAGAGCACTTCCAGTGGCAGAGCGTCACCAGACTGATACGGGACCACACATTTCTTCAACCAGATGGCGAGATAACCGGCAAGGAGAGTCATCGGACGAATCGGTGCGGTCGCATGATATAAGAACGATCTGAATTTAGTCCCTGCAGGAAAGCCACTCTCAGGACTGCTAATGGTATAGGATTGGGCGTTAGTCTTCTTCAGCAGCTCATTAACCTCTGAAGGAGTCAGCGGTGCCAGTTCACAAATAGATTGGCCAGAATGGCTCTCCAGATTCCTGAACAAATATGATGCGAACTGCTTCAGGCTCACATTTGCTTTGGTCCTCTTCGCTAGGGGCTTAGACTGCGCCAAAGCAATGTGATAATGACAAGTGAGGTCCCATAAGGTCTCGTAGCGGTCGGGCATGCGATCCTTCAGCTGACTCAACTCATGGTTGGAGGGAAAGTACTCCTGGTATAGCATCTGTCCCATGGGCAAGCCAGAAATCTTGTGCATCTCATGAAGAGCCAAGCCCAACTCTCCGTGCCTGGTCAGAAAAGTGTTGGAATCTGGATTATAAAGCTCGCATAGGGCAAAGAAATGCTTCGCGCTTGTAGGCAAACCATGCATGGTGGCCCGAATGGCTGCATAAAGACCGCAAGCATGTAACTCCTCGCTCCATCGGCTCAAGACGTACTTCGTCATACGAGCCCACCAAAACCTGTCCAAAGAATGGACCCAACCATAGAATCTGTGGCGCGGTGCGGGCATCTCCCGTCCTAGGTTAGCAAGGCGATTCCTCAAGGTAGAAGCAGAGGCGAGGAACTCGTTACGAGGCGGAGTATCTAGCCCCAGTACTCCAGGATGTAGTCCAACAATGTGATCCCGGCTCGAACCAGGAACTGCCTGATGAGTAATATAGCCGCAGTGGACGCTCTCATGCTCCTCTGTCAAACGCCACGACATCTCCCGTTTCACAGCCTGGCGCCTGAGCTCAGTCAAAGAACGGTGTCGAGGAATCTTCGGCAAATACATAAAACGACTGCCAGTCTGGTAAAGCCACTGCTCAGCTTCAATAAATGTTGCATCGGGATCTCTGGTAGAGTCGCCAAACAAGAAGTCAGTCTTCCTGAGAGACTGAACGGAACCGGCATCCTTCACGAGAGGCGCATCTGTAATCAGCTGGCGAAGGGCTCGATGTCCACCTTCCTTCACTACTTCGACAACCTCTATCGACGTGCCCGGAACAAACTGGGAGGTAAGCGGAATGGGCGAAAAGTCATCAGACGTCGAATAATATTCGTCACGACGTCCATTCACCGCATGCGATGAAAAAGCTCCGGAAGGATATTCCACTGAAAACAAGCAGTTAAGTGTTTGTTAATTTCAGATATAAAAGGAAATTGAATTCATCTTACAAATTGGTAAGATAGAGTCATTGCCTTATAAAGGGCGAGACGATTTGGCCACATTGCGCATTTATAAGATAGGGTATATCGACAATATATCCCTGCCTTATAAAGCACGATGCAGCGTCAAAACGCCCCCTTTATTATGAGATGTGGTTTTGACCAAGCAAAACCCATCTTTAAAGCGTCGATCCTCACCAAGGAGAATCAAGGCTTTTCCCGATCGCCTCACCAAGGAGAGCAAAATGGGGTAAAAGGACTAATTTGCAAATTCTCAGAAAAAGAGGGTTAATTTGCAAAATTTCCATAAAGCGTCGATCCTCACCAAGGAGAACCAAGGCCTTTTCCGGTTGCCTCACCAAGGAGAACAACGGGGGGTAAGAGGGACCAATTTGCAAATATCCGAAAAAAAAGGGGGACTAATTTGTAAATATGCCAAAAAAGTAGCTCACCAGCATATAAGGGAAGCACTCCATCAGCCGATGCAGCAGGATAACGACCTCTTGAGACTCGCAACATAATGATCTACAAAAGAAATCAAGAGGTCAGATCTAAAAAAAAGATCACATTTTTATCCCCTAAAAGATAAGCTCGAGGCGCCAAATTATAATCCGAACCCTCACCTGTGGTCCCACAAATTCATAAATTGAATAAAGCATAAAAAATGTTGAATTTATGAGGGATATACCTGAGGAAAGGCTCGAGGATCCGACAAAAATTAGATCTTGAAAGTGCTCGAACCACACGCTCGAGGGGCCTGAGAGAAATTCCAAAAATGGAAGTTTCGAAGGATTTTTCAGTCAAGGATCAAAAGGAGTACTAGACC
Source organism: Asparagus officinalis (assembly GCF_001876935.1). Classification (NCBI taxonomy): domain Eukaryota; kingdom Viridiplantae; phylum Streptophyta; class Magnoliopsida; order Asparagales; family Asparagaceae; genus Asparagus; species Asparagus officinalis. The sequence continues at coordinate 15,214,527 of NC_033797.1, forward strand.
TAAGACGAATATCAAGTTTTTAAGGAGATCGGACGCTCGAGGGAAGAGAAATCAAGAAAATAGGACAAGGGGGGGCCGGCCCTAGGGTAAAGAAAAAGAAAAGAAAAAAAAAACCCCCTTTTATAGGGTGAACCGGTTTTGGGCCGAACCGAACCGAACCGAACCGGACCAGACCCAATTCAAACCAAAACTCAAATTGAAGTCGAACCGAGCATCGAAACGACTTCAAATCGAGCGACGATTCAACCCATCACTTACTCACTCTTCTCCCACATGTTCGGAAGAGTCGGAGGATTTTTTGAACCGATTTACTGCCTTTTTTGGCTCATTTTAAGCCGGTTCAGCGCATTTGGGCGCAGAAAACACTCCGAAAAGTATACGAGTATAAACTGCTTCTTAATACTCCAATAAGGTATATGAGTATAAACTATTCCCTATTTTTGGTTTGAGAAGTTCCTGGAGAATATTGTTTATAAATATTCTTAAGGATAACTCAACCACACTACGCCGGACAACGCGTTGTACATAAAGACTCGACGCCACAATCGATGGTCAGCTAAAAATTAGAAATCAGGAATCGACTTCAAAGTTCAAAATTCCGACAAACGGTCAGACAATAAATGCAGCACCGGAACTCTTACAGACTTTCGACAAAGCACCGAAAAGCCTGGAGAATTGAAGGAGTCAAGAACAGAAGCCATTCCGAGGTCCCGTTACACCGACTGAAGGTGGGGACAATCATATCCAAAGTATTCCAGACTCTTCTATAAAAGAACGAGACTGAAATACTTTGGAGGGGGTATCTGTAGGCATATAAAATTGCTTATAGGTCCCCTAGCATAGCTCGGCACAAACCGACGAACCAACGAGGCGACGAGATCGACGAATCGCACAGAAGCGACGGAATGCATCCACCCGCGTGCAGAATCAAGCTAATGAGACGGAAAACAACCAAACCCACCACCTAGAGGGGCTCGGCCAACACCGAGCCACCTTGGGGTGGCTCGGTGGCCGAGCCACCTCAGGGTGGCTCGGCCCAGAGCCGAGCCACCCTGAGGTGGCCGGCCCAGATCTGTGCCTAGGCACAGATCTGGGTGCCTATAAATAGGAGAGGGGGTGTTCATTTTCAGAGGTTGGAATTTCAAGAGCCAAAACTCTGCCGGATTGAAGAGTGAACTCAGAGCTTTGAAGACTTAAAGACTTGCACGTACTTATCTGATCCTCGGCGAGCCCCTACGTCAGAAAAGGTTGGATTTTGGAGGAGGCGAAGCCCTGCAGGATTGGAGACTCAGATCTAAAAAAGATCTCAACTTTGGGACATCAAGGACTTGCTCATCCAGATCTGGTGCTCGGCGATCATCAACGTCAAATAAGGCAGGTGTTCGAGAGGATCGGATCTCAGATCTACGTTGCTACACTCCGGATCTAAGCTTGGTCTTAGATCCCGAGACTTGGACGATTGTTTCCTTGGTGAAACAATCCTCCCCGGCTATTATTTCCTTGGTGAAATAATACCCGTTGTACTGCGTAGATCCGACCGGATCTAGATCGCGCGGTGGTCCACGGCAAACAACCCCGGCGCAGGCAAAGAACCCACAAAGCGAGCGACCGCAAAACAGGAGCTCGCGATTCGTTCGACAAACAAGGAAACAAAGTTGTAATTTTCATTTCTTTTCAATTTGATTTTCGTTGTAACCGGATCTATAAAAGACCGGATCTTTGTAATCGATAGACTATTACAAGAGTGTACAATGGAATCATTAATGAAGAAAGCAACGAATTTCCCCGCGAACAAATCTGAAATGGATTTCTTATTTATCGAGAGAGAATTTTAGTTTTGGGCCTAGCTGTAGGAAGGTTTGACCAAGTAGAAGGTTTGAGACGACCCTAACTATAGGAAGGTTTGATCACTCAATTTAAAAGTAGACCTCTCATTCATGGAAGGAATCGAGAGGGAATTTTGGCTTTAGTTCTAACTGTAGGATGGTTTGACTAAGAAACAGTGGGAGAGGAGGTACAAAATAACAGTAGGAATGTTGACTTATAAAAATCACTTAGTGGGGGTTTTCGGTGTTAAGTGGCAAGATCTTGACACGAAGGAGGTTCGATAATCGCCATGGATCAGCAGATTAAAATTTTGAATATTGTCTCAAGACTTCAACAGTGGGAGTGTTAAAGGCTTAGACACAGTGGGAGTTAGAATGGATTTAACCATGATGAATTTTAGCAGATCCATCGTTAATTAATTTGATCAGTGAGGGATTTTATGGTGGAGGATCGTGAATTATTAAGCACTCCACAATTACACCCTGAGTGTTTCGTGACGAAAGATTAACTATATGCAGTCGTTGAACCTCATCTTAATGAAAAAGTGCTTCTAAAGTCACAGTGGGAGGGTTTTAATCATTTTATAAATGATTAAATAGCCACAACGGGGGGTTCTCGATCAATTTTTTATCACGACTAAGAATAAATTATTCAGATGACAGGTCTTCATCTTGAATAATTAGCTGATCTCGTGTTATCCTTAAGAATACCATGCGTAATATTCTCCAAGAACTTCCCATTAGTATGTAATGCTACCACAAAATCAGGTCTTGGTTCCTAAATTTGGATTCTCCTCGAACTTTGTATTGAACCCTAATTTTTTTGGTGAAATTGAGTCCAATGAGGAACGCATTATTTTCAGCCACGTTGTTGGGCTATCCTTAAGAACAACATATGTAGTATTCTCTTGGAACTTCCCATTGTTGGAAATAAGGGAAGAAATTTAACCTCGTATACCCATCGGAGGAACATGGAGTAGTAGTTTATACTCGTGTACTCATCGGAGTTTGGGAGTAGTTTTTACCCGTATACTCATTGGAGTCTGGGAGAAGTAGTTTATACTCGTATACACATTGGAGTCTTTGCTATTCTCATTTGGATTATTTTGTCGTTATGACGCTGATATCAACCAAGGATTGAATGTTGTTCTTTAGAGTAAAACAAATCTTGGTTGGATGATGAACCCTCCTATGATACGCACAGTACTTTGGATCCGAGGTCTTATTTGCTTCCTCCTGATTTGTAATCGGTGATAGCTTGATTTTGTTATTGGCGAGGAGGTATTCAAAGATGGCTGGAACTTCATCATCTTTGAAAGAATACTCCTGCTGGGATCTAGGATTAATTGCAACTGCCTTAACCATCAATTGGCTTCTCTCAGCCTTCTTTCTTTTGAGAAAGCATTTGGTCAGTTCACCATGTAGTTTTAACTCTTTCCACATGGTTTAAGGTACAACT
>NC_033797.1:15218811-15233726 GCF_001876935.1 Asparagus officinalis
CGTAAAGTGAGATAATTTAGGATAATGAGACAATTTGAAGTTTTGATTTGATAATTCATGTGGGATAATTGATGATGTGACATCTTATTAAAATATAATATTTATCTATCAATTAAGTCTAAATTAATTTACCTAATTAGTTTTGCATATTATTTGGTATGTTATTATAATATAATATATTATTTTACTTTATATTAAACTATAATATATTATATTATAATTACTAATTAATTATAACTATATTTAATGTTATTAACTAATTTAATATAATATATTATGATATATTATAAAATAATTGATATAATATACAAACAATATATTTAATATAATATTTCAATAATATAATATTTAATTAAATATTATAATATTTTTTTTAATGCAATATAATATTACTTAAAATATTAAATTATTATTAAAAATATTTTATTTTATTTTATGATAATTACTATAATTTAAATAGAATAATTGATGACATGGCTCCTTATTAAAATATAATATTTATAATAATCATAATATACTATTAATATGTTCAATATTATTAATTAAAAAAAATATTATTTATATTAGTTTTATATATATTATCATATTAAAATACTACAATAATATTTTTATTCTAACTAATAAAATATATACTAAATAATATAAAGTAATATTATAATAATATTATACTAATATTATAATATATAAAATATTATTAACCAATATGTAATAATGATATATAATAATGTTATATCAGATAATAATGTTATAATAATGGTATATGTAATAATGATATATAATAATGTTGTAATAATGTTATATGTAATAATGATATATAATAATGTTTATTAGATAATATTATTTAATATTTTATTATCTTACGTTATAATAAAATTTTATAATATAATATAATTAAGATATATTATATATTATGATACAATTAACATATATTAGATATTTAATAAATTAGTGCTTCAAAATTATCTCACTTTCCTCATGATTGTCCCAAAGTTAAGAATGATAAAATTTTTGGAGGTTGGGACAAAAAATTTGTATAGAAGTGAGAGAGTTTTAAGAAAAGTGAGGTTAATTGTCCCAATCTCATTGTCACAATGAATAACACATTAAAGTGAAATATCAATTCCATTGTCCTAATGAATAACACCATAAAGTAAAGTCCTAAAAATTATTCCACTTAACCCAAAATTATACCAACCAATAACCCCTCCTAGTGAGTTAAAATTGTTCTTTTAGAACAATTAGCCCACTTGACCCCAAATTGTCCCGATGAAATATCCCCTAGTATTTTCCAAACTAACAAAGTAACAATGCATCATCAGTGTGTGCACGTAAAAAGTTGTACGTAATTTGCTAAAATGCCCCTCATAGAAAATATCCACTTTGCGACCTTGTAATAATAATGTTAAGGGTAGCTTTCATATAACCTTTGTGAACTCTACCCGATTTCGGGATACCTCCCTCTAAACTCTGTTCCACAATTTAGAGTAATTAATTTAATAGCTAGAGTTCCTCTGAAAATAGTAATTTGGCTTTTCTATTATTTCAAGCGTGAGGGGATCGAGTGACATTTTTTTTAAAGTTCATGGGGTTATCTCAGCGTCGGCCAAACCTTTTTTTTTCCTTTTCATTTTTTAAAATTCACCCTAATCTATTGATCATCTTTCTTAGGGTTTGGATTAAATATAAGTAACATTACAATCAAACTCATAAAAGTTGTATAAGAAATAACAACTTAGGCTCCGTTTGGATATCGTGGCGTTTTACTTGTTTCCATGGTGTTTTTGTCAAAAACAAAACACCATGCGTTTGGAAACCATGATGTTTGTTGAGCTAAATCATCCTCAAACCAAAAACACAACACTTATTTCAAAACACCTTTTAAGTGTTTTAAGTTTGATGTTTTGGTTTTGAGTTTGAGAAGACGTTAATATAATATCTAACATAACATATTAAATATAATTAATATAAAGTTATTATCAACATGCTTATTATATTATACTATATTATAGTTAATATAATATATTAGTAATTTTTATTAAATAATATAAAAATATAATAAATAAAATATCTTATATAATAATATAACATATTAAATACCAATATTTAATATGTTAATAATGTATTATATAATAAATAAATAATAATAAAATATATATAAACTAATAAAAATAATAAAAAATTTATTGATAATAAATAATAATATAATAATGATATAATAATATACTATACAATAGTATAATCACTATAATATTATTAACTTTTTAATAAATAAATTGTAATAAATTAATAATTATAAAATATTATATAATAGTAACATATTTAATAATAATATAACAATATAATAATAATAACATATTGTATAAGTAATGCCAATATAATGATTAAATATTAATATATTATGGAATAAAATATATGATAATTTATTATTAAACGTAAAATACAATTTTTATTAATAAAATATATTTATTGCTAACAATATGTTATGTAAAATAATATATTCATAATATAATATTTTTTAATATCATAAATATAAAATATTCATTAAAGTACTATTATAAAATCTAACATTTTAACTATAAGTATACTTATGATAATATTAAATATTTCTAATATATTAATTTATTACTAACATAACTAGTAATACATAATTAATGTTATTAATAACGCATACTAGTAATAACATATTATTAAATTATTAATAATATTATATTATACTGAAGATTAGTAATACATATTATATTTAATTAATAAAACATTATTATAAAAAGTAATCATAATTTCTCAACAATATACAAATTGATATACCAAAATAATAAATATTCAATTATTTGAAAATAATATGTAATAATTATAATACTATATACCTGCATTAATAGTAAATATACATATATAATACATTATATAATATTATATTGCATTACATTTAATACTTATAATACTATAATAATATGTAAACTACATATTATAACATTTTATTTATAATATATTTTATTATAATTAATATATAAATATTAATAATATGGTTAATACTAATGTTATAATGGGTCAAACTAGTGTTGACCAAAAATACTTAACATGATGTTTTGAAAACATTTTAAGAGAAAAATACAACACCATGGTGTTTTTTTTATAAAAACACAACAAGAAAAACACCATAGTATCCAAACGAAGTCTTAATGATCCAAATTTGGATCCTCTCCACTAGGTAAAAGGAGTAGAGAAACAACTATAATAAATTTCTTTGTTTATTATCTAGTGGGTAATTGTGATGCATTTTAATTCTAATACTAACCGGATTCCGTGTATTCACTCATTTCTAATTTGTACTCAAAATGAAAATCATAATCACTTACTAGATAATCAATTATTATAGTAAGGAGGATCCACATCCAAAAGATCCAATGCTATAATCTCATTACTTTCAAACAAAATATAAATACACTAATAAACAAACATAAGAGGTGCGAATGAGCGATCCATTCCTTTCGTGGATCCCCCATCACCAATTTGGATAAATTTGCCAGATCAGCCTCAATGCGTTTATGAGGCGCTTGCGTCCTCGAAAGGCCGCGTATTGGTTCCGTATTTGCCCCTTTATTGCCACTTTGGCACTAATTTATTAGCCACGCTGGTCAAAAAGCGCCTCCAAATAATAAGCAAAGTATTAACTTTTGAGAAAATAAAACCACATCGGCCCATCATATAAATTCATAGAGCAAATCAATATGCACCTGAAGTTGCCGATTATACTAATTAATATACCGATTGCACTTAGTAGTAGATATAGTAATTTTAATGGTTTACATTTTTATATATAGATGATTCCACTAATTCAAAGGTGATACTGGCACGTTGTCTACGAGTAAGGATCCTGTTAGAACATTGTGCACGACGCAGGGCGTTCTGATGAATAATGAAGATGCAATACCGGGGTGCAATTTTGATATTTCATTGCTGTCTGAACATTTTTCGAATAATATAAACTTTACTCCGATGTCTAATTCCCATATGATTTTTTATAGAAATCACTTTATTATTATTTTGTTTTTACAATTGCTGACCCTCTCTTTTTACAAACAGTCACTCATTTTATAGTTTCCTATCCTATCATTTTGTTTTTAGGATTCCAAATCGACCCGTCCTTTTCCTATCATTTCCTGACCCCCTCTTTTATTATAGTTTCCTATCCCATTTTCCTCAATTTATTCCCGCTCTCTCTCTATATAAACCCCAGCCCCAAACGTAATAAGCAAATAACCCAAAAAAAATGGAATGCGAAAATATCAGCATCATTGTCTCTGAGCCTGATGTGGTGATCAGAACCTCTAATGGCTTGAAAATCCCAGCTTTTTCCGGAGCTCTGGTATAAACTTTTACCTATAGTCCTCTGTTTTCTAAAGAACTTATCCTCTGTTTCTTATTCTAGTTCGTGGTTTTAATTAATGGGTGAAGGTTTCGGCGTCGCCGGTGTTTGAGGAGATAGTCGAGAGGCGACGGAGAAAGGGGAGGTTGGATAAAGCTGTTCCTATTCTTGGTGTTCCGTCTGATGCTGTTCTTGCCTTTGTTGGCTTCCTCTGTTCTCCAAGGTCAGTTTTAAGCTTAAGTTTGTTTATATCACTTTGTTATTAGACAATCACCAATTAAATATAATTAAGTTTATGATAAGTTTTTTGTTGGAGGATTGGATCAAACTGATGACTACAAAGATTTTTTTTTAAACAATACAAATGGGTCGTTTGTTAGTATCAGCTTGGACTCTTTTCCCTCATGACCTCTCTTCTTCAAGTTCATTTTTTCCCTTTCACTTTATGCATGTTCTGTACCTATTTTCTCTAGTTAATAAAATTTCCATGATATAACAACGTTAGCTAGTTGGCATTTTTTTTTTTTGAGTTTAAATTCAAAGACCAAGGGTGTGCTTGGTAACTTATAAAAATTGGATCACATGTGATCCTTAAATAGATTTTGGGCTGAACTGGTTTAGTTTTGGACTAACTATCCCCTTGTTCACAACTAAACCAGTTTAGATGCGCAAAATTGAACTAAAGTAATCCGGGCCACTTCTGGCCTAATTTTTACCAATCAACAAATCGCTCTAGAATTGGACCAGATTCAAACCTTGCCCAGTTTTAGGAGTTACGAAGCACACCTTAATATTTCTTATTTATTGAGAAATTACATGTTATTTCTCTCTCCTAAAATGTAAGCTTTCTATTTATTGTTGGAAAATAAAATATCACTTACTAAATTACAACTGTTTCCAGATACTTAAAAACAATTATAATTTAGGGTTACTTACATATTATTCTCTCAAGTGTTAAATATTTCATATGGCCCCTCAAAGCTTTGAAATTGCCCATAAGCCCCTCAAATCCGGGCCCCAAAAGCCCAATTGCTGAAAAAAAAAATCACTAAGGGGTATTTTGGTCATTGAGAAACCAAAATGTAAGATCTTTTAGGATTAGAGAGATGTTTGAGCAATTTCAAAGATTTGAGGGACTGAAAAGAAGAGTGTCCTACGGGTTGCCGCGTCAATGATGTTTAGTCATCGTTGTTGAGAATCCATAAGTTGCTTTCAATATTAATATAGTATTTATATTTCTGGCCTCATGTTTGTAGCTATAACTAAATTTATTTAGGAACCTGTCTCATGTTCACGTGCAATTATAAAATTTGGTGTAGATGCGTTTGGTGACAAAAGGCTACAAACTTACACCACATATGAAGATTATTAGGCCTGAAAAGTAATGTGAAAACTTATAATGAAACGTGGCGGACTTATGACTGGTCAGTTAGCTAGCTGCGTTTCCATCAAATAAATAAATAAATAAATAATAATAAAACATAACTTGCATTTCACGTGCCTCTCCTTCAGTCGATATCCGGACTCATTCTGAAAACAAGAGAGGCACTAGAGGCACACTCTCCACCACATCTTCAACCACACCTCCCCTCTTGCTACAGTACACCGGGCCCACTTGAGATTTAAATTTAAATCTCAAGTGGGCCCCTGTGTACTGTAGTAGGAGGGGAGGTGTGGTTGGAGATGTGGTGGAGAGTGTGCCTCTATCATTTCTCCTGAAAACAATACCTTCGATAAATAATAATAATAATAAAGCCAGCTTTACAAAAGTAAACTCACGAGGCACGTTAATAAAAATATACTTGGGGGATAATGGTTCAAGACTATCTAACCGACCACTGAAAAAGTCAATTCATTTATAGCTTTGATGAAATAATTTGAAACTAAAAGTCTTGCTTATTTAATTTTGGCTTATTTAATTTTGAGCTGGATGGGGTCTGGCATATATTTAACCTAAGTTTTATTAAGGATTAAGGTAGTTAATCCATATAGCGCAAAGAAGGGGTAAATTTGTTTAACATGTAAGATTAGATTTGTTTTAATTATAGATGATAAAAAATTATGTCTACTTTCTTGAATATATATAAAGGTGTTATTTCTTAACCCTTCAATAATAAAAAAGGTCATCTACTATGATACCAGGACATGAGATTTGCTCCGAACCTTGTTAAATCAGTGTAAATCAGTATCTGCTATTGTATTTGTTTCTGCATTTCGACCTCGATATAAGTTTCCTTTTCATTAATCTCTAGTACCCATTTGAACTGTGATCAACTTTATATTTGCAGGAGTGAATCATTGGATCAAAATGAGGTGATGGATAAATATGGGATGCATCTAATGGTGCTATCTCATGTTTATAGAGTCAAATGGCTGAAGGACTTGTGCGAGGTTGAACTAGCCTTGAGATTGACTGTTGATTCCGTTGTTGATGTGCTGCAATTGGCTAGGCAATGTGATGTGCCTAAGCTCTATCTTCAATGTATGAAGTTATTGAACAAAGAGTTTGCTGCGGTTGAGAAAACTGAGGGTTGGGTTTTCCTGCAGAACAATGACCCTTGGTTTGAGCTTGAGATCCTCAAATTCCTCGAAGAAGAGGATTTGGTATGTTAGCATGTTCATATTCTTTAGATATGATTTCATTGTTTTAGCTACATCATGATGCAAATTAGAAAAATTACAAAAAAAATGCTCCCTGATTAATTTTCATGTTGCCTATTTGTTGTGTTTCATAAATGGTGATGTAAAGATGGTATAAATAAAAGTTAATTATTCATAGACCCCCTGTAGTATCATTATTTTAAACTTATTGCCTCCGTAGTTTCAATATTGTTATTTGTAGCAGACAGACCTTCTGGGTTAAATTCTTTTTGACTCTTTTACCCTCAGTTATGCTAAATTTGCTAGGACAATACCCGTCAAAATTTCAACGAGGGTAAAAGAGTAAAAAATATAAAGTAGGGGCCATGTTTACCTGCAACAACAAAAATAGAGATAGAAAGTTTTAAAACGATGATACTATATATAGGTGGTGTTGTGCAATTACCTGTACCGATCCATTGTTATTTGTAGCAGACAGACCTTCTGGGTTAAACTCTTTTTGACTCTTTTACCCTCAGTTATGCTAATTTTGCTAGGACAATACTTGTCAAAATTTCAATGAGGGTAAGAATAAAAAATATAAAGTATGGGCCAGGTTTATCTGCAACAACAAAAATAGAGATAGAAGGTTCTAAAATAATGATATTGTAGGTGGTGTTGTGCAATTAACCTTAAATACTATAAATAAATGTTTTTTTTTTTGTTTTTGATAACTCTGTTATATAATTTGGAAATTCCTATAAGCTGTGAGAATCAAATTTCGCCAAATTACGTACAGCTTGAATCTACACACCAAACTACACTAATCTGAGGAAGACAAGGAACTAAACTTGAGATTTCAGAGGAAATATCCTAGCTCCCATCCTAGCAGAGAGTAGGCCAGACATGTTTTTAGCTTGATTAATGAGTAGATGTCCACCCCGGCCCAAAAGTGCCAGACATCTGATGATGATGCATCACAATCTTTTGATCTTTGTTAGTCTTTTGCCATACAATTACAAAACCTTAATTTTCTTCAAGTACATCATTTTTATTAATTCCGCTGGCCAATAATCTTGTTCCTTCAATTGCAGAAACAAAAGAGAAGGAAGCGAAAGATTGAGGAGCAAAAGGTCTATTTACAACTAAGTGAAGCAATGGAATGTGTTCAACACATTTTCACTGAAGGATGCACCCATGTTGGTCCTTATGAAGCAAAGGTGACACCTAACAAACAAAAATCCCACTCATGTCCAAATTATGCAACTTGCCATGTCCTACAAAATCTCATCAAACACTTAGCTTCATGTCGCGCAAATAGATCAGCCTGTTCTAAGTGTCGACACATTTGGGATCTCCTTCGACTGCATTCTTCAGTTTGTCAGTCCACTGATCAATGCAGGGTTCCCCTATGCAAGTACGTATAATTTTGAATTGAAATAATTAGACTATACTTTGGTACTTTATTTTGTGGGTATGAGTAGTACAATTACTTAAATTTTGTTGATTATGTGCAGGCAATTCAAGATGATGAAGATGGAGGGGAAAGGTGAGAATGAGAAGTGGAGGTTGTTGGCAAAGAGAGTGGTGAATGTCAAAGTTATGTCCTCCCTAGCTAAAGGGAGAAAAGGCGATTTATTGAACAAATTATGAATGAGATAGTTTTTATATAAGAACCACACCTTGGAGAGCATATACTAGTTTTCTGTATTTTTCGTCTACTTTTGGTGCTTGATTCTTCATCGAATGTATAAGTGAAGAATAAATATAAGAAAAAGGTGTAGCTAGCCTCACAATCATGTTTTTGAAGATCTAGATGGATATAGTTCGCTTTTCGTTTGAATGTCATTCGATGGTTAATTGTAATAGAAATTTTATCTAAAAGATAAATGTCATTTGCTATCTCATATTTTTATATAAAGCTTTATTTTATATGATGATTAATTATGCTAGAGTGTAAAATTATAACCCTCAAACCCTTAATAAAAGAATTTAAACAGCAGCCCAAGTTAATCTCGTAGGCCATGAATCTAAAGCAATTTCATAATAGAGATCATGGTTAATGGGCAGTCGAAAATGTGTAGGATATTTGTCATGTTAAACCCTTACATCTTCTTTAATTATATATTAGGCCATCAAACCTTCATATTTCTAGATTAAACTGTAATATTATAATCCTCTCCCCTAGTAATGAATTTAGTGTTTTGATATAGCAAAAACGTTTGACAATATAATAAACTCCTAACGTTCAACACCAAGAAGATGACTTGCGTATTAAAATAAAAATAAAAATCAAGCATGGGAAATAAAACAAAGGTTGCTCGTTGCTTGGTATGATTCTGCGCCGACTACACATTTTTTTCTCATTTTTTTTTCCTGAGCACCAGTTATAGGCTCTCGCGAAATTTTCTCATACGTGGCCAGCTTGGAGTTAAGAGGAGCCTTCTGCCTACCCCGTCTAAAGATTCTAAACCTATTTCCTAAGAAAAAGACACAAAAACTACATATGATAAGGGGTATTTTCACCGAAACCCCACAGCTTTCGCCGATTTGGAGATGTCCCCCATAAGCTTTAAAAAATGACACACAACTCCCCTAAAGTTTTGGGTGTTTCAGATAACCCCAGTCGATTTCAAAATTAACACTGTAATTATTAAATTAAATCAAATAATTCTGAGACAAATCTCTAAACTAGACCAAACATACGATTGATTTTATATATGAAATTACCTTTAAAATTATTATTAAAAGGGATATGAAAAGGGTTTTTCTGCGAGTAGTATTCTGTTCAGTTTGGATGCACATCATCTCCACGCGCCTTACATGCAACGGTGTCTGTCAATGAGGTTATCTGACAAAACTTTAGGAAGGAGGGTTTTTAAGCGACACTCCTAAAGTTTAGAGGGTTATATAAAATGATAACAGCCTACTGGGGGTGGGGGGGGGGGGGCTTGTGCGAAAATTTCGGGAATGGGTGTCATTTCACGGAAGAAGCCTTCCTCAATTTACACACGCATTCCCGAAAAGAAAACAACCGAAGCGGGGGCCCAACTTGTCCACGCGGGCGCAAAACGCCAGCGAAGCCGCGTAGCTAATGACGTCATTAACAGCAAAAACCATTTCGTTAAAACCTGATTAGATCCTTCGGATTCCAAAATTTCCACGCGTCCTCCTCGCATCAACAATAATTAACTCTCTTCTATAAATATGACCCCCTCCCCCTGCAGGAACAAGTCACAGCAGCGGAGTTTGGTGCTGTTGAAGAGAGAATGAAGGTTTCTTCGGGTATCAGCTGCGTTGCGCCTGAGCCTGATGTGGTCATCAGAACCTCTGATGGGTTAAAAATCCCAGCTTATTCCGGAGTTCTGGTACAAACTTTATTCCGTTCCTCTGTATTTTTTTTTTGCCCCCCCTCGAAAGCCAACTTATCCTCTGTTTCTTATTCTGGGTGGTGGTTTTGTTAACGGGTTAAGGTTTCGGCGTCGCCGGTGTTTGAGGAAATCTTGGAGGGGGGACGGAGGAGGAAGGGGAAGTTGGATAAAGCCATTCCAATTCTTGGAGTTCCTTCTGGCGCTGCTCTCGCCTTTGTTGATTTCCTCTGTTCTCCGAGGTTAGTTTAGTCTCGATTCCTTCCCTTTTTTGTTGGTTGATAAGTGAAAATTTCCTGTTAATTATTCTTGTTAAAGGGACACGTTATTGTCTTCATGTGACCTCCTCGTCAATAATTTTTTCAACTGATTGGAGCTCATTATATTATACTTTCAATTATCAAAGAGAACGAAAAATAATATAGCCCATAATTCATGCCCCCTAATACATTTAAGTAGATTTTTCTTTATTAGAGTAAATTTCACTAAACCACCATGAACTGTAAAAGGGATCTCGTACAAGCTCATCATAAACTATTTTTTGTTAGACAAAACATCACATTTTCAAATGATGTTTTTTATTTTTGATAAATCTGTTATATAATTTGTAAAATAAAACAAACTATCAAGACACTACGTATAATCAAATTTTATTTATGTTCAGAAATTCTCATGAACTGTATGTCAATGACAAATGACTACCATGAACTTTCCATGTGTTATCGTGTAATTTTGCGGTAATATCTAATATTCTTGTTCTACTTAATCCCGTGTAATTTATTTTTTTCTTAACGAACTTATTGGATCGCAGGCGTGCATCACTGGATCAAAGCGAGACGATGGACAAATATGGGATGCATCTAATGGTGCTGTCTCATGTTTACCGGATCAAATGGCTGAAGGACTATTGTGAGGCCGAACTAGCCTTAAGACTGACTGTTGATTCTGTTGTGGATCTGCTGCAATTGGCTAGGCAGTGTGATGTGCCTAAGCTCTACCTGCAGTGTATGAAATTATTGCGCAAAGAATTCGCTACAGTTGAGAAAACTGAAGGTTGGGTTTTCCTGCAGAACAATGATCCTTGGTTTGAGCTTGAGATCTTGAGATTCCTTGAAGAAGAGGACACGGTATGTTTATTCCTCTTTGTTAATATTTTTTAGCATGTTCGTGTTTCTTGTTAGAATTTTGAGAAAAGAAAATCCTGTAGAGTACCCTCTATAGAAAATCATATAGGGAGAAAAAAGAACATGACGAATGTATCAATACCAATTTTAAATTCATTACAATCAGTATGCAACATCATCACAATTAGTACATGCCAATGCATATAGTTTGAGTATCAATGCAATTATAATATTCTATCTATCATCAACTTTAAAATGTATTTTGAAACACATCACATTTTGCTTTTCTATAGAATTTTCTACAGAGGTCCTCTATATATAAGATGAGTCGATCACCCTCCATAGGATCCCCCCCCCCCCCATGGAAGTTTGGTGTGATCTTATAATCTAGCAACATTATGAAATTAAACAATTAATAAAATAATTAAAAAACTGCTTCTTCTATGTCCTGTTTTACAGAAAATGACCATTATCAGTTCACATAAAACAATTAGCATACAAGTTATTCTGAATTTTTAATGGAATTTATTTTTTTCTATTTTTTAAAAAAGCTGTTGAAAAAATGATGACAACTTAGGGAACCACCAAGTAGAAACACTCTTTTGCATAGATGAAATGGTTTTATTGTGTTTAATAATGAAACTGACTTTTTGAAAAAATAAAGACGAAGGATTTAGTTTTAAAAAATTCCCTAAATAATTTAGTTAATGCTTGCATCTACAAACCAAACCAAACTAATTTGAGGAAGACAGAGAACTAACCATGAGATCCTGGAAAAATATCCCATGTCCCCATCACTAGCAGAAAGTGGGCGGGCTATGATTTTTCGCTTAATTGATTAGATTCCAGCAATATTGGAATTTATTTTCTTTGGGAGCAGCCGACAAAAGGGGCAAACACCTAATGGTGATGCATCATGATCTTTTGATTTTTGTTGGACTTTCGGCAGACCAAGCAGCCTGCCTTGCAATTTTGTTGGGTGCTAGTCTTTTGCAGATTCCTTCGACCATTTGTCTAGCACTCTATTAAACGCGCAACTCTTCCGAGCACTAATATAGTTGGTTGGTGAGGGCTGACTTTTGATGAAAAAATTTAACACCATTTTGCTTTAGCATATTCGAAGATCAGGTGATTTTTGTGCGCATAGTGTAGCTCAATTTGCTCTCTGATATAAATATACCTTACTTTCAGAACTCTCTGGAGGTCCAGAATGTATCTATAACCAAATTATCTATGAGACAATACATAACTCTAAATTTCAAAGTCGCCACTCTTGAAAGAAAAAAAAAAAGAAAACTCAATTAACATGTAAAGATTAAATAAGAGATTGTTGAAACTTTTGATTATGTCTTCAAAGGTTAATTGCCAATACACTTCTATACTGTAGTGCTTTAGTTATTCCTTTTTGAGGGAAATTTTAGCTATTTATTACCCTTAATAGTACTAAGAGACTCTGATGTTTAAATAGAGTTATATTTCTGTTAAACGTTGTTAAGGGGGGGTATATTTTTAACTCGGCGAGTCAAAATATTAGGAGATCTCTCTGCAACACAAAGATGAGTGCATCTGTAATTAATATTTTTTTTCCCAATTGCAGATACAAAAGAGGAGGAAGAGAAAGATGGAGGAGCAACAGGTCTACTTACAACTAAGTGAAGCAATGGAATGTCTCCAACACATTTGTACTGAAGGATGCACTGATGTTGGCCCAAATGAAGCAGAAGAAGCACCTAACAAACAAAAATCCCTCTCATGTCCAAATTACACAACTTGCCATGTCCTTCAAAATCTAATCAAACACTTAGCTTCATGTCGGGCAAATCGCTCAGCCTGTTCTCAGTGTCGACGCATTTGGAATCTCCTTCGATTGCATTCTTCAGTTTGCCAGTTCACTGATGATTGCAGAGTTCCTTTATGCAAGTACGTAATATATAGTAAGTAATTGTTTTTTGCGTAATTTTGTTGGGATAAGAAGTTAAGCTCTGTTTGTTGATTTTGCGCAGGCAATTCAAGATGAAGATGAACATGGAGGGCAAAGGTGAAAATGGGAAGTGGAGGTTGTTGGCAAAGAAAGTGGTTTCTGTTAAAGTTATGTCCTCTTTGGCAAAGAAGAGAAAACATGATTTGTTGTACAAGTTATGATATAGTTTTATGTATGAAAACATAGGTAGCATGCTTGCTTCTTATTTCTTCCTTGGTATGTTCTTTTAAAATACACAAGGGAAGAACAAGTATAAGGAGAAATGTATGTTAATTAGAAGTTGTTATGTAATTTGTTATCTTTAATAGAGGTGCCGAGATTCAATTTACAAGTTAATCGTATCTTGCTATTTGGGACTTTTGTTTATTATACATTGTCTTTTCTTATTAAGAGTTTTCATATTTAGAACTTCTCAAATTGTTTGTACTATGAAATATTATCTTGGTGCTCCTAATCAATGAGAATATCATATTTTCTCCTTGATTTTAACAATCTCTTCCAATGAGACTTAGGTAGGGGTGCATTGGGTCTGGTTACGGTTCGGATATGACACTTACCATATCCATATCCGATTTCTAAAAACGGATACGGATATGGATATACGTCGGTTAGAAAAAGTCAAGTCCATATCCGTGCTAAACGGAAAAGGATACTGTTCGGATATTAGAGAATCAAATACAGTTATAATCACGGATACAAATAAGATATTTAGGAAATGTATATGACTCAGACATATATCTGATATGACAAAAAAATTGTATAATCACATAGAATAAGATACTACATACAGATGGAATCATTTATTTAATCTAAGCCTTGAACAAGTGTCTATACTTTAACAGTCTTATTTAGCCTATAGCGCTAGGATTTTAGTGACACGACGGAGGGTAGTGGGAAAAACGCAAATTGAGTTAAGTAATATGCGAATCAAATATATAGTGGGGTTGTTTGTAGCCTAGCGGTTAGGTTAATTGCCTTATAACTAAGTGGCTGAGGTTTGAATCCTAGCAAGTGCATTATATTTTTATTCATATTTTTTCTTAAAATGAACATCCGGATATCCGAACCGTATTCGCTAGTTGAACCCGATTACCGTATCCGGAACTGTATCCGAGTAAAGAGGTAAAATCATATCCGAAATCGAAACCGTATCCGATCGGTTTCAAATTTTGGCTACCGTATCTGCATCATTATTGGATACGGTTGCGGTCGGTTCGGATATATCCGAATCATTTAGCACCCCTAGACGTAGGTCAATAAGACAGTTTCGGTACCCTGTGAAACTATTGTTGAAGTTGTAACTTAAAACTTGACTTTGTAGTGAAAAAGTTTAGTCCCACATTAGAAAGGAGATGGGAAGATAGGTTATTTATAAGCATTCCCTTTCTCTCTTATATAAGCCTTCCGTTTCTCTCTTATGCTTAGAAGAAAATATGAGTTATGCTCCACACCACACACACACGTGCCGAACCGAACCGAACCGGTCCAGGTTCGGCTCG
>NC_033797.1:15233736-15240121 GCF_001876935.1 Asparagus officinalis
CCACGTCCTGCGGACACAAATGCAGCTCCTTATTGAGGGCCCCTTAACCTTGCTACATTTTTGTTTTTGCAAATTAGAACAATTAAAATGTGTTAAACATTTGGTTGCGAGAGTTATGGATCTAAACGGCTGGATGAACGAAAACGGCTAGCTGAATAAATCAGCGAGATTTGTGGATCTAAAGAGTGAGTTTTGTGGATCTAAACAACGATTTTCATCCTATATCAAGACCTATAGCAGCGAGGGCTAAAAGATAGATTTACAACAAATCTCTTCTCTTCTTCTCCTCTTTTCGAAAATATCATCCCGCTGTTATATTTTTGCTGGTTCTCTGAAAGTCTTGAAGTTTCGTAAAGCCTTCTTGAAGCTCGTGCCGACGAGAGGGATGTAGCCTGACCGAGGGTCGTCGTATCTCCGAGATCTATTGTCGCGTAGCCCTGTACGAGAGTAGGCAATTAGATTCTTGGGACAATGCCTTGCACGCTTCGATCATCATGCTATATTCTTAAACCCTATTTAAATTTTTGATTCAATTTCTTTTCTGAGTTATATTCTTAATCTGTTATTTTTTGATTTTAATTAACTGTTAAAACTATTCTTAATCTGCATTTCATGATAATTACAGTCTAAACAGCAAATTATTCCTAACAATCCAAGAATCTAATTGAGCTGTTTAGAATAATATCATGATTAGTATTCTGTTTCTTACGTTAATGCTATCTACATTTTATAAAAACAACATGTTACACTGCCTGATGATTCTATTGATTGAATGATTAAATTATGTTTGTTGCATTATAATAACAAAACCATTCATTGATCATCAGATTATGGCTACAAGTGAAATCCTGTCAGCTAAGCCAGAGAAGTTCGAAGGGAATAATTTCCGTCGTTGGCAAAACCAAATGAGATTTTGGCTAACGACTCTGAATCTGATAACTGCCATTGAACCTGATAACTCATCTTCCTATAGACCTGTCACTAGGAAAAACTCCACTGCAGATTCCATTCCTATCCCGAGAACACCTCAAGAGATAGAATATCACTACCTATACAGAATCTTAGGAGCCTTATCTGATAGATTATATGACATCTACTACTCTATCACTAATGCTAAAGTTCTATGAGAAACACTAGAGAAGAAGTATAGTTTAGATGATATAGGAATTAAAAGATTTAAAGCCTCTGATTTTAACAAATTTAAATGGTAGATTCCTAACCAGAATGAGCAAATTCATGATTTCGAACACATAGTTCATCAACTAAAAATGAATGGATCTATCTTGGTTGAAACATTTCAGATAGCTTGTCTTATAGATAAACTTTCTGAAACCTGATCAGATTTTGCCAAAAACCTTAGCCATACCCAAGGAGATCTTACCCTTGATCAAGTGTTGAATACCATTAGAATCGAAGAGCAACATAGACTTAGGGAGAAAAATATAATAGAATCCGAACCCAAAGTTAACAATGTAGAATCCAAACCCATTCCCAAATACAAGAAGCATGCAAGTTTATTAGGTCACTATATGGTCTCAAACAAGCTAAAAAACAATGGCACATGAAATTTGATGAGATTATACTATCTTATGGATTTGTAATTAATCAAACAGATGAGTGTGTATATCATAAAATAGATAATAACAACAAAATTGTAATTTTATGCTTATATGTTGATGATATTCTTATTTTTGATTCTGATATACAAACCATAAATGATATCAAACACTTTTTATCACAAAATTTTGACATGAATGATTTAAGTCAAGCTATACCTAATTCTTAACACTAAAATCTTGAAGAATAAGAATCGATATGTGCTATCACAATCACACTACATAGAGAAAATCCTTAAAAACTTTTATGACCCAAACTGTCAACCTGTTTCTACACGATATGATCCTAATGTACATCTAAAGAAAAATATAGGTTATCCTCAATTACAAAGAGAATATGCACAAATAATTGGATCATTAGGATTCCTGATAAACTACACCAGCCCTGACATTGCCTATGCAGTAAATAGACTTAGTAGATATACATCAAATCCCGATAAGAGTCATTGGAATGCTCTAGAAAGAATTTGAGATACCTAAAAGGAACTATGAATTATGGTTTACATTATAAAGGTTATCCATCTGTATTAGAAGGTTACTGTCACGCCCCGCTTCCCAAAATACCAGGAATCGGAACGTGAACAAGCCTGCGACGTATTAGATTAAGGAGAATAAATAAAAATAAATGTTTCTCCTCAACCTAATACGCTAAGCGTCAAGAAATAAATGCAAAGGCACAGGTCCCCGATCACAGTAGCGAGAATATAATGAACAACACAAAATAAAATAATACATATCACAAATGAATATCATCCAAGATATAATATTCGGGTCAACTTGCTCTTATACAAAACTGAACAAATGAATACTGGAGAATATAAAATACAATGATCAAACGGAAGGAAATATTACAAAAGTAAGCTAAGACCATCGAACAACTAGAGGGAATAACTAAGCTTCAACTTCTTCTGCTTGGTTGCAAGCACTCTTGCGGAGAATCCTTCGGTTCTAGCATATCTCCAAGCTGAACTTGTTCTTCCTCTAAATCTGACATACACCACCGAAAACAGGTATACGTCAGCGTGCATGGCACACGGTAAGACCCCACAAAACAAATAGAACGAACGAAAACCCAAGCAGAAAACAATACGATAACAGAAATAACAAAAGAACGTACAACTGAAAATCCAACAAAATCAACATGCAAATTCACTACTAAAACCTGATAAACATAAAGCTAACCACATACGGTAACCGGGTCGGATACTAACCATCCTAAAACTCATTGGTCCACATCTCACATAGAGTCAACGCTCATATCAACGGATAACTGACTGTTTACAAATCTCCTACATGCATCCAATCTCGCTACACATGCGGCCAGAGGACTACACATAAACTGTTTTCTGCCTGGTCCAAACTCAAGCAAAACTCGGGTGACGAATCAAATTCCTACTGACTAAAGTGATGTACACACTTTACTTTAGCCCTACAAACCAACCCCAGTGACGATACCAACCACTGGTGCGAGCCTGGAAGATACATCAATAGTCATATCCGAACACATGAACAATGACTTCTCCATCCCCACTCTTCTCGTTTTTCTAAGCCAACCATAATCCTCATTGAAACTCGGGTTCACCACCTAAACTCAGTCAACACACTCACACATGTCAGTGATGTCACTAAGTCTGTTCATGACGCATGAGGACACTAAGTCATGAACTACTAAGGGTTCTCAAACGCAACATGGACAATACATAGCAAGCATGTCAAATACATTAAATAAATACAAAACGTGAAATGTGATCATAAACAGTAAAAACATACATGCAGTTCGGTTTTATTAATATCTTGTTATCCATCACTCTAAACTTTTCATACAAAATCATAAATTACTTAAAATCCAAAATAGATAATTCTTTTTGCAAATAAATTCCTTTAAATCATCATAATTATCAAAAATGATTCTTTTTCCAAAATAATTCTTTTTAAATTATTATAATTTTTCTAAATGATCCGTTCTCAAATAAATTCTTTTTAATTAATATAAGAGGAAAATGCTTCCAGCCCCCAAAAGCTACGAAAACGTGCTGCCCCCCCTCCCCCAAAGACTTTGTCAACGGGTGTTTTACCCCCCAAAATAAAGATTTTGTTCTCTGAGCCCCCAAAATACAAAACCCAAGAGATTAAAATATGTGAAGACCATAATACCCTTCTCTCTCTCTCTCTCTCTCAATCTCTCTCTTTATCATGATGTACTGAGATGATAGTTGAAATGATTGATGATGATTATTTTATTATTTTTATTTTTTTTATTATTTTTGTTATTTGTATTGGGAGATTGTTAAAGTTACAGATTAATTGTTAATGTTACGAGTTAATTATTAAGGTTACGGGTCTATTGTTAAGGTTATGGGTCCTCTCTCTCTCTCTCTCTCTCTAAAAAAGCCAAGAATTTATTTGAATTGTTATTTTATTATTTTTGTTTTTTATTATTTTTGTACTTTTAAAATATTCGTTGTTAAGGATAATGGTTGGTTGTAAAGGTTATGCATTGATTGTTAAGGTTACGAGTTTAATTGTTAAGGTTACATGTTTAATTGTTAAATTTATGGGGTTAATTATTAAGGTTACGAGAGAGAGAGAGAGAGAGAGAGAGAGAGAGAGAGAGAATGGATCCTTAACCTTAACAATTGACCTGTAACCTTAACAATTAAACCCGTAACCTTAACAATTAAACACGTAACCTTAACAATTGATCCGTAACCTTAATAATTGACCTGTAACCTTAACAATTGACCCGTAACTTTAACAATTAAACATGTAACCTTAACAATTGACCCGTAACCTTAACAATTAAACCCGTAACCTTAACAATTAAACTCGTAACTTTAACAATTGACCCGTAACCTTAATAATTGACCCGTAATTTTAATAATTAAACCCGTAACCTTAATAATTGACCCGTAACCTTAACAATTGACCCGTAACCTTAATAATTAAACCCGTAACCTTAACAATTAAACCCGTAACCTTAACAATTGACCCGTAACCTTAACAATTGACACGTAACCTTAACAATTAAACACGTAATCTTAACAATTAAACCCGTAACCTTAACAATTAAACCCGTAACCTTAATAATTGCCCCGTAACCTTAACAATTGACCCGTAACCTTAACATATAAACTCGTAACCTTAACAATTAAACTCATAACATTAACAATTAAACCATAACCTTAATAATTAAACTCGTAACTGTAACAATTAAACTTGTAACATTAATAATTGACCTGTAACCTTAATAATTAAACTCGTAACCTTAACAATTAAACCCGTAACCTTAACAATTAAATCCGTAACCTTAACTATTGACCCGTAACCTTTTCAATTAAACCCGTAATCTTAACAATAAACCCGTAACCTATACAACAAACTCATAACCTTAACAACTAACCCGTAACTTTAACAACCAACATGTAACCTTAACAATCAATGCATAATCTTTACAACCAACCATTATCCTTAACAACGAATATTCTAAAAATACAAAAATAATAAAAAATAAAAATAATAAAATAACAATTCAAACAATTTATTTCTTAGATTTTTTTTGGGAGGGGAGCACGTTATCCAAAAATGATTCCACTGCCAAAATAAATTCTTTTAATTCATAATAATTATTCTAAAATAATCTTTTCTCAAATAGTTTAACAATTCAAATAACCTATTTTTCAAAATAAATTATTTTAAATTATCTATTTTTAATAATTATTCAAAACCAACACCCTTTCCAAATAAAACCTTTTCTTATCATAATAATTCTAAAAACATCTCAAAATAACCACTTTTACACAAAATAATTATTCCTTTAAATTACTTATCATAACATCATTATTTAATATTAATCATTAACAAACCCACGCAGATATATCACAACATATCACATAATCATAATACAGTCTATCTATGCATATAATTAAATTTATAGATCTAAAATTAAAATGACAGTCAATAAGCAAGAGGGATATTGCCTCGGGTTGTGTCGAACGGATCAACGTTGTCGGAGCGGCGCGTTGGCGCTGAAGGGATGATGGATCTGGCTGAGCAGGTCGGTGTTGATAATAGGGCAATGGCAGGGATCTGAATGACGATGTCGATTGGAGGCAGCGGGTCATTACGGGTTCTGCGGCTCGTCGGAAAGTCAATCGTGTGATAGAATACAAAATGGAGGTATTAGTAACGATTAGCAATATTCGAAGCGATATAACGAGGGGTAGAAAATGAGCCCAAGTGAGAGGCAGATACCGTATGATAGACAGTAGAAAGGGCTATACAACGGCGAAGACGGTGACGAAAATGGAGACCGAAGGTGGCCAAAAACGCGTGTGAAGTCAGCACGGCGCTACTGTTTTCTGCTTGTTGTTTCGGACGTTACCGAGAGAGATAGAGAATGAGTTAGAGTGTGATATAAATTGGAGGTGATAGATAACATGTAGGGCTACTCACCAGAGAAGAAATTGGCAAAAACGGAGATCGGAGTTGATCGTAAAGTGCGTGCAAAGTCGGCCAAAAATTACAGTTTTCTGCTCGCTGTTTGGGCTCGTTCCTCGCTGTTCAGAGCTTCTCCTTGCTGTCCGGGCTTTCCAAAGGTGGGAGGAGGTTGCCCGGGGTTGTTGGAGGTCTGGCGGGGATGAGAGAGGGTGAAGACATGGGTTGGTTGCGCTGGAGGTGATGACGACAGCGATGAACGAGGGAGGACGTGGTGGCGTGTTGAGATGGGGGAAGTTAGATGTGTTGTGGGCAGTTGGTGGTGGTGAAGGCTG
>NC_033797.1:15240131-15261600 GCF_001876935.1 Asparagus officinalis
GAAGAGAGAGAACAAGAGAGGAAAAGAGAGAGGGTGGCGGCCAGGTTGATGATGAAACGAGAGAGAGAGTGAACATAGAAGAAAGGAGAGAGAAAGAGAAGAAGGTTGCGGGTGGTCGTGTGAAAAAAAAACAAAAAAAACAAAAAGATACATATATGTATGTAGATTAGGGTTAGGGTTAGGTAATTAAAGGAAAATTAATTAAAATAAATAACTATGGGTACTTAAAAATTAAACTAATTACAGAATAATTATCCACAAATGAAAACGTATATGTTGTGCTAATACAACAGTTGATATGAAATAGTAGAAATATACACATATTGTACAATTAAACAAGAATAATTAATAATAAAATATATTTACTTCCATTTAATGTCAAATAATTATGGGATAATTATGTACACAGTAAAATGTATTAGTTGTGCTAATACGACAGATAATATGTAACAGAAAAAATAATACAATAAATTATACAAATAATACATAATTAAATATATAACGTATTATACAAAAATATATGTAATAATAATAATATCACGTATTATTCAAAATGATACGTAATAGTATTTGTAACATAACGGATAATTTATAAAAAATTTTACTGCACTAAATAAATTTATAAATATTTAAATCATTTAAATAAATATAAAACTTAGACTTTAAATCATAGAAAATTATAGAAATTCAAGAAAAATACAAATACTCTTCTAAAAATTATAATTAAGTATTTTAAAATACTAAAAATTATTTTAACTAGTATCAAAATTCATGGTCCTTACAGTTACTCACATGCAAATTGGATTAGTGACTCAGTAGATGTAAAATTCACCACTAGATTTGTGTTCCTTTTAGGAGGAGGAGCTATTTCATAGAAATCTATTAAATAAACTGTAATGGCTGGAAGTACAATGAAATGATAGCCCTTGATAATACTAGTATAGAAGCTGAATGGTTGAAAGATTTACTAACTGAAATTCCATTAATACAAAAACCATTACTAGTTATTTCTATTTATTGTGATTGCAGGTCAACGATTGACAAATGTCATCAAAAGAATGCAAATGTGAAAATGAATCGACACTTGAAAGTGCGACATAAATCCTTGAGATATAAGATTAAAAAACCATGTAATAGCTTTAGACTTGGTAAGATCAGAGAAAAATCTTGCAGATCACTTAACTAAAGGCTTATCTAGGGTAGTGGTCTTAGAATCATCGAGGGGGCTGGGGTTAAGCCCATAAGGAAAATCACTGCAGTGGCAACCCAACCTCGCAGAGGTTCAATGGGTAGAAACAAACTGAATGAGTGATTAATTGTGAGGAGCACTGAATTTATTTGCTCCCATCCCTAGGGTGATCAGTGCTCATAAAAAGCAAGTGAAAGGTTGAGTCTAACTCTTAATGAATCCAAGACCCATGAGGCAGGATGCTTACTTGCTCGCATCCTTATTAGGATTCACCTATATGTGTGTAGTTGTGAGGCCGCGACTATGGGATCAGGGCTGCTCCCTAGTAACACACATGAAAGATACCTGCGCAAGGCCGATAATAGCGTAAGAAAATAACTACAGTGGCAACCCAACCTCATAGAGGTTCAATGGGTAAAAACAAACCGGACAAGAGATTAATTGTGAGGAGCACTGAATTTATTTGCTCACATCCCTAGGATAATCAGTGCTCATAAAAAGCAAGTGAAAGGTTAAGTTTAACTCTTAATGAATCCAAGACCCACAAGGCAGGATTCTTACTTGCTCACAATTATTAGGATTCACCTATATGTGTGTAGTTGTGAGGCCGCGACTATGGGATCAGTGCTGCTCCCTAGTAACACACAGAAAGATACATGCGCAAGGTCGATAATAGCGTAACCCGCTTATAATTTTTCAAAACTGTACTATGTGTGTTTTCTGTAGAAATCCGATAAATGAGACTAGTTCAAGACGTAGTCCACCAAGCTCTCACGGATCTATACAACTGTCACTAAGTGAAGGTTCAAACCGAAAGGTACCTCCACCTATTATATAGTATAAGGGAACCATCAATCTTATTTTCAAAGTTCTTCTTTTACTCTTATTTCTGAATTATTTTAAGTTTTAAGTTATGTGGGGGATTGTTAGAGTTGTAACTTAAAACTTTACTTTGTAGTGGGAAAGTTTAGTTCCACATTGGAAAGGAGATGGAAAGATAGGTTGTTTATAAGTCTTCCCTTTCTCTCCTATGCTTAGAAGGAAATATGGGTTATGCTCCACACCACACATGCGTGCGTCAAATCGAACCGGGCTAGGCTCGGGTTCGGGAGGCGCGCATCGACGATCTGTGGACACGAATACAGGTCCGAATTGAGGGGCCCTTAACCGCTACATTTTTTTTTTGTAAATTGGAACAATTAAAACGTGTTAAACATTTGGCTGCGAGAATTATGGATCTAAACGGCTGGATGAACAGAAATGACTAGCTGAATAAATGGGCGAGATTTGTTGATCTAAAGAGTGAGTTTTGTGGATCTAAACATTGATTTTCATCCTATGTAAGGACCTATAGCTGCGTGGGCTAAAAGATAGATTTACAACAAATCTCTTCTCTTCTTCTCCTCTTTTTGAAAATATCATCCTGTTGTTACATTTTCGCTGGTTCTCTGAAAGTCTTGAAAATTTTGCAAAGCCTTCTTGAAGCTCGTGTTGACGAGAAGGAGGTCGCCTGATCGAGGGTCGTCTTATCTTCGAGATATATTGCCTCGTAGCCTTGTACGAGAGGGGGCAATTAGATTCTTGGGACAATGTCTTGCTTGTTTCGATCATCAGGCTATATTCTTAAAGTCTGTTTAAATTTTTGATTCAATTTCTTTTCTGAGTTATATTCTTAATCTGTTATTTTCCGATTTCAATTAACTGTTAAAACTATTTTTAATCTGCATTTCATAATAATTACAATCTAAACAACAAATTATTCCTAACAACTATGTCATCCAAAAGTTTAATCAGTTGGAATACAGACTTATAATGTATTTTTAATGAAACATTCAGTTGCATTTCTGAATTTGAGCCTTTTGTGCTACACTATTAATGGATAACATGTAAAATGTGGTTATGCTTTGGAGTTTACTTCATATAGTACTCGCAGTCTCGCACTACTCACAAGGAAATAAAAATTACAACACTCTGCTAAACTTTATAGTTTATCAATTATTTGAAGGAAAATAAAACATATATAGGCTACACATTATCATATTTCTTAAATTTCTAGAGAATAAATAGTAATCAGGCCGCTTTGCACCTTTCAATGGCAGGTAAGATATTTGGAAGGATGACTGAACTATCAAGGTAATTGATTTATAAGATGAGTTTTTCTATAGAGTGCCCATGGGCACTTTATAGAAGAGGAGAGAGATAGAGAGAGATGATTAAAGAGGGGGCCCATCTGATTTGTATTGGGATCCTCTCCCCAATCATCTTTCTCTATCTCTCTCCTCTCATATAGAGTGCCCATGGGCACTCTATAGAAAAACCCTTAAGATATTTGATGATAGACCTATATATATTACTATTAACCACAGCGGAAAAGAGAAATATCTAAAACTAAACTTCATGATCATTCTGGAAACAAAATCAGGATGCAAGTAAGTTGAAATTTAGCAGATATCGTGACATAAATCAATGTTGGGTTATCGTCTTCTTTTTGCGACGAATATTAGCCAACCACATTGCTCATCTTTTTTGGCTGTCATCTTTAGTACGGACACTTGGGTGCCGCTTAACAAGCGGTGAGATGAAGTTAGCGCGTCTAATTATAGCTTAAGAACTTTGGATATTTTCTCCCTTCGATTTGATAGCAGAGATATTTCCTTCCAAATTGCAACTATTCATTGTATATATACATATATGTATCTTATCATTGTATGCCCTCTTGTGAATTACGGTCACCCTCGCTAATCAAATCAATCATAATTAGATTAGAACTTGATTCTGACCTCTGTTGGGTTCGATCCATGGGGTCTGAACTTCAACATTTTAGTTCAGAAAAGCTATTTTGACCGGAAAGAAAACGAGCATCAAGGCATCAATAGAAACTACAAAGCAAATCGACTGAAATAATAAAAATTGTAAGAAAAGAGACTATACAATTTGCGACACAAAGAAAAAACACGAGTTCCAGAGAATTGCGAGGGCGATCAGTTTGATTGGTTCACGTCGAAATTTTTTCAGTTCCGACATATTCTAGGCCAGATTGAACCATGAAAATTTGATCGATTCAGTCAGCTTAATCGGTTCGGATCAATTAACGCTCACCCTAATTAATTCGCCAATAATTTTCTGATGCTCGGCCACCAGCAGCATAACATTCAATCGCCACCATAATCTCTACTCACAGTCCGAAAACTTTTATTCGGTCATGGTTTACTTTTCGATTTCTTTACTTTTGGCTCAAAAGGTAAAACTTTTTCAATATAAATAGAAGTCTGGGGGTTTACATAATGCAAGATCATCGAACTACTTACTGATCAAAAGAGGAATCAATGTAGCATAGCATAAAATTACCAAATTAATGAACAAGTTAACTATTGGTTCTTTGAAGGTGTTTGTTTTTTATTATGCCCTTTTCCTTTTTATGTGGATCATCACTTGGAAATTGATCATAATAGATGTTCCGACTATGTTGTTGGTGTTGGGATCATGACATACAACGCAGCGGAAAAAGCATATCATGACTATTAATCAAAATTAATTAAATATTAGAAGAATACCTGAAACGCTTTCCAAATTTCTACAATAATCTGTCCCGAAATCAATCCAAAATAGCTTCCTCAAGAGAAAAAGCCTCCGATTGAAATCCACCCGTCACCGTAGAGGAGCAATACTGAGAGATAGGTTCTCAAAAATCTATTTCTTCATATTATCTTCATAAGATTTTGAATCTCTTCTCTCTTCACCTCTCATAAGGCTACATATGAACCCAATTTATAGGATTACACTAGTCTTAGAGATTTTAACTTTAAACAATTCATAATTATCTAGAACTCTATCCATAACAATTAAGGATAGAATAGATTTGTTCAAAAACTTTATCCATAACAATTAAGGATAGAAATAGATTTATTCAAAAAACTTTATCCATAACAATTAAGGATAGAAATAGAATTGTATTGCATGTATACCTCTTCTAATGACATTAGTGAGACCAATTGGGTCCCATATCAAGAACCAATTATTAATCAAATTAATAATTTTAATTTAACAATCAAATCCCTATCCGACCAATTGTTCATAAAAGCTCTTCCATAATATGGGATTAATTATTAATAAATAATATCTTACATTCAATCCATTCCAGTATCATTTATTTTAGGCAACTCTTTTAAGCAG
The DNA here is from genome assembly GCF_001876935.1 of Asparagus officinalis. Classification (NCBI taxonomy): domain Eukaryota; kingdom Viridiplantae; phylum Streptophyta; class Magnoliopsida; order Asparagales; family Asparagaceae; genus Asparagus; species Asparagus officinalis. The sequence goes on from NC_033797.1 coordinate 15,245,494, forward strand.
GACAACTCACCTATTTGCTCATGCCTAAATTTGCAATTCCCATGAACATAAATAAAAACTATTTTTGAAACATTAAAATATTTTATTTTTTATAAGAAAATAAATTTTGTAAAAATATTTTCAAAGCTACCTGCCGGCAGGAATTTAATAGCTTCATGGGAATGCATAATAAATTAACTCATCATAATGAGCATACTGGATCCTATCTAGACATCCATCATTTTCCTAAATGAAATTTAGCAACCCAATGTTTCAGGTTGTGTAGCGCTTGCTAAACAAGCTTAACCATCACATCAAAGCATACTAAATTATCAAATCGAAAATGATAATATCATCAAGTCAAAGGGACCATGTAACAATTTGAACTCTCTATCTCTTAGGTGACTCATCCTAGAGAATTCAAATACGGTCTAGTGCTACACACATCATAATGCGTGCTTATGACATACACCCGGAGAATCTCCATTCTCGATGGTTGAGACCCACCACCATATCTCATATATCGGTGTCATGCATAATAACCTGTTATAACAAAGTTATCCTTTACTAGTTATAGGTTAAGCACAAATTTAAGAAATTTCTAAGTTAGATCATATCTCCAAGCAAGTGACCATCACAGTGCATGATCTAACAAAATAACTTCTAAGGATATATATAACAATTATATAAATAATAACCAAATTATGTGCAACAATTAAATTTATTAACATTACAATATTATTACATAATTTGTATTGGATGTTCAAGGGCAAATTATTATTACTATTCCAGCAGTTGGATTATCTAGAATGGGGATAGGTGAAGATGCATGTATGAAGATGGCACCATTCTTTTTTACTTCACGAGTTGTCGTTAACCTACACAATCACTCACAATTCCGCCTCAAGTGATTATATTCTTTTCTCATAATTGTTAGTGTATCCATGTATTTTCGACCTCGACAATATTTCTACCGTTTCCAAAACCATGTACACCGCCCTCCACAGTTACAGAAAAGAAAATGGCAGAATGCAAGTTTTGTAAAATATCAAAGTTCTTCTTAATTTTAGAGATGATTTCATCTGAGTAGGGCTAGGAGGTGCTTTGATAGGATAGGATACCTCCATATGTAGCCATACCACAGAGTCCGCGCTTGTCCTTGATCCCTCTCTCCGTCCTTACGTAGCCATGCTCATGTTGGGAAATTCAAACTATTCGATCACCTGTCTAATATGAACCCTTGTGCGGAATTTTTCCTATCGGATCTTGTGTTAAGACAATAGAAAGAAGAAACCACAGCAAATTGTAAGAAAAGGAGAACACTGAGTTTTAATAAGGTTCGGCAACTTGCTTACGTCCTCGGGAGCCACACAAATAATTTTCTTTAATATTAAAGAAGATTACAAGCTTGCAAAGAGATGATCTCAAACTTGAGATCTCTCAAAAGGAAGAAACAGAAACTCTCGAGCCCGCCTAGGGGGGTGCGCACGAGCTCGCCTGAAAAGTTGCCCGCTCGAGCTCGCTTGTTAGCTTCAAGCTTGCCTGCGCCTTCCTTGAGATCGCCTGCATGCTCGTTCGACCTCGCCTGCAACGACACGAGCTTGCCAGAAGCTCGTTGATGGTACATAAAAATGTACTAAAAATTGCAAGTGCACAACTAATCAAGTTATAGTATAAAAAGTTATCGATCTCACGAGGAAGGTGTTTGTAGGAGAAAATTAGATTCAGTTCTTATGTTGTGTGCTTGACAATTAGGAGTAATGAAATATGTGATTGTAGAGAGATATGAGTAGTGTTGTGAATATGTGAAAAAGTCAATAAATGAGATTTTAGATGATAGAAATGAAGAGTGAATGTGATAAAAGAATAAATGAAAACATAAGGAAATAAAAATCAAGAAACAACTAATAGAAAATCAAGAACTAATGAAAAATCAAGAAAGAAAAGATGAAGGATTCAATTAAAGATATGAGAAATCTAGAATTGAATTCCACTAGCTAATTTCAATTACAAAATATGAACTATTCTCTTTTTATCATATTTTACTTTAGATTTATTAAACATAGACTATCAAACCATTTAAAGAAAGTATAACCTATCAAATTATCATCTAAGCAAAATTAATATTCATAACAAGAACAACAACTAGATAATAATTCTAGAATTCATAAGCATAACCTATCAAACCACTCAAGATAAGCATAGATTATTAAATTCTTCTTCTACCGATTAGTTCTCTAGTTGATTATCGTATACATGATTATTTTAAACATAAGAGAATAATTCATACAATATAAAGGAAATAAAGCTAATTTTATGCAATTCTAAGATTTCTACAAGAATTATTTCCACATCTTAGGAAATAAAAACAAGGAATGAAATGAAAAGAATAAGAACTAATTACAAAGAAAAGAAATAAGAACAATGAACTTTACACTATGAACAAGAAATAAATCTAACTAAATTACAAAACAAATGAAAATGCAAGAAAATAAATCTACTCTACAAATAAAAAATGCATAAAATAAAGACAAGAAAATAAATCTACTCTATAAGACATGAATCTAAACTAACAATCAATAAGAAAGAAATTACTAAAAATAAATAAAAAATAAAAGATAAAAATAAAATAAAAGCAAACCTTCAAATTGATCTTCCTCTCCATCATCATCATTAAACAAAGAGAAAAAAATTAAAAGTGGTAAAAAAATTTATTGATTGCAACAAAAAAGTTATAATTTTTGGAAGGTCTTCTCAATTAAGAATAACTCTCCTCCCCAAATAGAGTTACAAATTTTTTCACACCTTTAACCCCTTACTCTCTACCGTTATTTATAGTAAACATCAATAAATGTGAGTCATTGGATCGAAATCTTATCCAAAAACCTTAAATTTTAGCTTTAGATTCGTAACAGACTGACGTTGGCATCGATGCCCCCATCTATGCCGCCATCGATGCCTACTATTTCCAAAATCTGACTTCACAGATAGCTTTATCTCGTCAAGATAGACGATTTTCATATGTTATATATTAAATTTCGCCTTCCGGATTAAGAGATATTGTCATTTCTTTGCGGCCAACCATCTTGAAAATAATTTTTTTTATTTGATTTTTTTATTTTCTCCGGCTTCTACAAGCTACTCAGCTTGATTCTAGGTCTGGGATTTTTAGCTCTTGCTTGTGTTCTTCATTTAATTCATGGGCTTTTATTAAGAGAAGAGATCTTGGGTTTTATTCTTGATTAACTTGCAATTAAAGATAAAAACAATTATTAGTGGTATATTTATGCATGTAAAATTGATAATGCGATTATAAAATTATAATAGAAATGTGATTATCAAATACTCTCACACCTAAACTTTTTCTAGTCCTCTAGCAAAGAAAGAAAAAAAATCCTAACTCACTTTCACAGGAATCGCGATTGTATTTAGCACATACAACAAGCCTTTAAACCCCTATGTTACCCTAGTGAACGAGTTGTAGTCTCGTGAGGGTTTATAGTGAATATACCCACAAAATTCGGTCAACTTGCTAAATTAAAAAATTTAGTAAATAACTAAATTTAATTGATAAATTTAGACAATCTAATTGAAGCTAGTTACTACTCAAGAAAACGTTTTTATATATAACTCCAAAGTGAATTTCCTAGAAAATCTTCTCATTATAGCAATACAAAACCAAACCAAACTTAGAAATTTAATTTAAAAGTTTTGAAAAGAACATGCTAACTCTTTGTTTTAAATAAATTTTAAGTCTCTTGATCAAAAATATTTTTCAAGACCATATATACGAATATAACTATATATATAAAACATTTGTTAGTATTTTTTTTCCAACTCTTTCTTTCTTGGTGATTTTTTTTACTTTAACGGGCTTTCTAAGTGACCATTTAACGAGTTTTGGGCCAATGGATCCCAACCAAATTAGGCATATGTCATTAAGTATGGAAATACTCATTGAGCTTGATTACTCGGTCAACTTAGGCTTTATAAGATAGAATCACCTTGAATTTAAGAGTTTTTATTTATTTTTTATTTATTTTTTTGTGCCCATTTTTCGCACTCTTCTTTTGTAAGGTTAGTTTTTACATGTATATATTCTGAAAAGTATGTAAATCAAGATAACTTGAAAAATTATTTTCAACTCGAAGTTGATGATGCGGCATAAACATGTACCAAAAAGGTTGCAAGTGCACAACCGTGTCAAGTTATAGTATTTAAGATATCGATCCCACGGGGACGGTGTTTTGTAGGAGAAAATATGAAATCGGTTCTTATGTTGTTTGCGTGACAAGTAGGAGTGATAAGTGAATGTGATTGTGAAGAGATTATGAGAGTGAAAGTGATAGTGTGTGAAGCGGCGCAAAATTTAAGTGAGAGTGGATGTGACAAAGAATGAGTGTGATCAATAAGGCAAGAAGGAAAAAATGAATAAAATCAAGAAACAAATAAAAAAATCAAGAATGAAGAACAAAATTCTAGAATAAAAGAAAATGCAAGAAATTAAAGATGGTGGATTCAATTATAGATATGGGTAATCTACAATTGAACCCACTTCTTAGAAAAGGGTGATTCCCTAGAGGGTTCTAGCCTAAAGGCGAATCAAACAAAATAAAAATAAACAAAAAGAAAAACTAAACCCAAGAGGGTTCTAGCCTCAAGGTGAATAGTATAAGAAATTAAAATCTAACTACAAAATAAATTGCAAAATCTAAACTATAAAATAAATTGCAAAAAGAAAATAAATCTACTCTGTAAGCATGAAAATAAATCTAATCTATGAGCATGAAATAAATCTAAGGTAATAAGCAATAAAATAGAAAAAAAAAAAGAAATGCAAACCTTCAAATAATTCTCCATCTTCATCTTCATCTTCATCATCCAACAAAGAGAAGAAGAGAAAAATTTAAAGTGGTGAAAAAATTATTATTATTAATTGCAACTAAAGTTACAATTTTAGAAGGCCTTCTCAATTAAGAGTAGCCCTCCTCTCCAAAAGGAGTTACAAAAATTTTCACACCTCTAACCCCTCACTCTCTACCCCTATTTATAGTAATCATCAATGAATATGAGCCATTGGATTTGTCTTGAACTCCAAGCAACAATCTCCACCTTTGAATTTGCTTTTTGTTCTTCTCTAGCCCATATGATTCATTTGATTTTCAAAGAGAAAATGAAATTCTAATTTTCCAACAATCAATTTTCGGCCCAGCCTAAGTCCCCATTTATTTGATTAAAATCAACTGCAGCCCATGTCCTCAAAAATCAACTGCAGCCCATGTGATTCACTTGATTTTCAAAAGAAAATCAAATCCAAGTCCAATGTAAAATGTCCGGCCCAATTCTCCATTAAATGATCTGCAGCAAGTAAAATGAGGTCCATAGCTTTTAAATCAAGTTCGGCCCCTATTCTCCATTAAATGATCTGCAGCAAGTAAAATGAGGTCCGGTCCATGAGCTAAGTCCAATGAAGAGTTCGGTCCATTCATGTGATGAAAATAAACACTGCAGCACAATCAATTCTTTGGCCCATGAAGCTTTATTTCACAAAAATCCGGTCTTCACAAAAATGACTTTCGGCCTAAAGCAGCCGGTCTCCATTTCCCTTGGTGTAATCTTTTTGCTTTGGGCCTTCAAAAAGTCGAAAATTGCACTTAGGCTTCTTGAATCATTTCTTCATTTAATCAATGGGTTTTTGTTAAGAGATGGGAAGTTGAGATTTATTCTTCATTAATCTGTAATTAAAAGATAAAAACAATTATTAGTGGTATATTTATTCATATAAAATAGATAATGAGGGTATAAAATTGTAATAAAATATGATTATCAGAAGTTAAGCATGCAAAAATTTTATTATTTTAATTAAAAATCTAAGTTAAGGCTTTAGTAAAATATACTACTTTGAAAATTATTTCTTAAGAAATTAATTTAGAGATCATAAAAGGTAAACATGAGTACATAACAAACTAGGGATTAGAAAATTTAAACTTTATCAAATGAATTAATTATTACTTAGCTCTATTAATTTGGTATGTTATAATATTTTTATAATTTTTTTAAGAAAAAGAAAAATGGCAAAAATGCAAAAATACAACTAAAAAGCTAAAATAAAGAGGAAAAATAACTAATTCCCACCCCCACACTTGAATTTTACATTATCCTCAATGCAAACTCTATGATGCACAAAGTAATACAGATAAGAAGTGAAACACTTACATTTGGTCGGCTGACTTAGAGGATAAAAATCTGCAATTACCTTTGGTCTAAGGAGGATAAAATCAAAATTTTATTCTTCTCTTTTTCGATTTTTTTTTCTTTTTTTCTTTTTTTTACAACTGAACAAGAACTCTCAAATGAGAGAATAATAAATTCTTTTTTATTATTATGAAATAAAACAAAGCAAACAATGTAGAATGAAGGGTTCAGTATGAAGAGGTCGTATTCTACATTGAATCCTGCCTTATTGCTAAAAATTCTCCCCCAGATTTTAAATAAATTCATAATGATATGATCAATGATGTGTGTAAATTCCAAACATTCCAAGGTGTTCAATAATTTTTGCAGCAATGTAAGGTAGGTATTATTGGTGTCATGTATTTTGAATTTCTTATTGAACTTAGACTTTGATTTGTGAAGTTTTATTTTCTAACAACTAATTCTTCTTTAACAACTTTCTCAACCCCAGGATTCATGGTTGAGGTATGAAAATTTGGTTGTTATTTATTTTCCAAGAATCTAAGTTCATCAAGAAATATTTCTTCAAAAGTCGGTTCAAAGAAGAAAGTATTCAACACAGTTTCCTTATTCTCAAATACCTGATCTGATTTTTCTAATAACTCCAACTCCTCACCAAAAGTTTCCTCAAAGCTAAAACCAAACTCATCTTTTTCTTTTTTTGGTCTTTCCTGGTAACACATAACTTGAAAAACCAGTGGATTAGGATAGACCATGTCTTCGAGAATTAGCTCAAAATAGATTAAATGATTGATATTATTCCTAATCCTAGTTTGCATGCACCAAAAACAAATTATTTTTCTAATTTTTTTAAGAAAAAATAAAAGTTAATTAGTTTTTTTTATAATGAGAAGAAAAAAAGAAAAAGGGAAAATCTAACTAAAGCAAATAAAAAACAATCACTTTACAATCACTCTAAACTCTAGGGTTAAGTCTAACTCAGCTAGACTAGCTCCTAACCAAAAATTCCTTAAGTAAAAAAATCAAAGTTTTACTCGGTTAGCTAGCCAGGTAAGGATAGTACTTGAGGGAGATCAAAGATCAATTAAATACCTCGTTCCTTGCGGAACGCTTACGTAACCCCTAAACATTGCCTTAGACACCAACTAATCCAAAAAAAACTTAAATCGGTTCACTTAAGGATTTCTTGTACCTTATTGAGTTTGAACCCTTAGGGGCCAACGTCTAATGAGTTTTAAAGAGGCTTGAGTTTATGTAGTAAGGAATTAGTGATTTGTGGGCTAAGGAAAGGGTGATGAAATCCCTTACCTTATCTTGATTAGGGGGTTTTGCCCTTAAGAATATTTTTAAGTGTGTGCTAAATCAAGATGCTCAAATCACTTTGATAAATTCCTACTATTATATGTAATGCAACCCTAGAAATTAAAAGTGATAAAAAAAGGTGATACGAGTCGCCGTGTGAGCATCTTTGATCGCGGAATTATCAAAGATGGGTTGAGAAGAAAATAACAAGAACACAAGAGTAATTCAGTGTGACGAAGGAAAATACCTTCTCTAGATTATGAGAATCAAGTAACTTACAATCTCTCACAATCTCACTAGAATTAAAGAACAATATCTCTCAATGCTCCAAGTACAATCTAATCTCTCTTGATTGTTTTAAAACCCTAAAACAATCTATTGTATATGTGGAATAATATGGATGGCAAAGTGGTAAATAACCAAGCCTAAACCTCACACGAAAACGTGTAGATAGAAACCCAAAGAACCAGGAAACCATCGATGAGTCGACTCACGACTGAGATGAGTCGACTTGTCCGAAACTGGACAAAACACAAAACCAGTTATGAGTCGACTCATGACTAAGATGAGTCGACTCATCAGAGACTGATAATAAACGGCTGAGTTTCATGAGTCGACCTATGACAGGCATGAGTCGACTTAACCTGATGAGTCGACTCCTGACTATTATGAGTCGACTCACAGGCTAAAAACTGGATGCTTCGATTCTTCGATTCGCCGTCTCGTTTCATGCTTCAACCTGTATTCCACTGTGCTGTTTTGCACCTTTATTCTTAAGCTATCATGAGAATCATCTATCCTCAAGTTCCCATGAGAATTGCTAAGTTCTGAAGAGAAGATACACCCGTATCATGGGTCCTCCCTTTAGGAACTTGAAGTCTCGTTCAAGTTAGAACTTCAGTTGAGGAAACTCGTGAGCTCCTCCATCTTTTCTGCACCACCTGGCTTTGCTAGGAACCTGATATCGACATACAACTGGAAACGACTCCTTTGTTCCTCGCTTTTTCGTAGTCGTCTTCCGCTCCAACATGCAATCCTCTTTCGATGGCTTTTCTGGAAGTCTAATGCACAGCGAGACAAGCTTCTTGCTTGTATTCACTAGCCTCTTCGCTCACGTTACCGTCGCCAAATCTGCCTCCCTCGGAAGAGACGCCGAACAAAATATGAACTTTTCACCATCCTTGGTGAATGTGTACTTCTGAGCCCGTCTTTCATAGATCGTGTATATATTCGACAAGTACAGATTGCCCAGTATAAGCCGACAAACATCTAATGAAATGACGTCGCACGTGACCTCGTTAATATACGACTTATGGAGCGCAAATCTAAAAGTGTATTGATCAACTACACTCAGTCTCGTCTCCTTCTGAATCCACCCCAATGGATAGGGCTTCGTATGCTTGACCGTCTTCAGATCCAGCTTATGAACCAAGGCCTCAGATATCAAATTCTTCTCGCTGCCTGGATCAACTATGGCATCAACCAAACTGGTCTTTACTTGCAACTTAAGCACAAAGAGTTGCTCTCTCGGGTCGTCGTTCTCCTTCGTGGCCTGTTTTCCCGCCATAAGGTTGAGACTGCTGTTGGGCTCTGTCATCCCTGGGACTTCTTTCGGACATTGGGCTACCACGTATGCCTTTTTCTCCTCCTTATTCAATCCTCTTGGCTTGAGATGATGATATTTCTCTCATCATCGATCAGCAACATACCCTATCTTCTCACAGTGACTACAAATCAGTTCTGCTTTCCATGAATCACCCTTCTTCTCCTCCTTATGTTTGGAACCACTAGACTCGCCTTCCGTCTGTTTGGAGTCTCTCTTAGTCTCGTTGACCTTCTTCTGCTTGCCCTCAATAGCAATAGCCTTCACGTTCGCCTCTATAATAGTCTCGATCGTGAATAACTCCATCTCCTTCCGGATGTAATCGCTCAATCTTGCCATATACTTCATAAACACAGAATATTCCTCCATCGCAATGTTAAGAACTATCACCTGTTGCTGGAACTCCATGGTGTATTCTTGAACAGTTTGATTAACTCTTTGGCGTAAGCCGTACCACTTATACCAACGCTCTTTAAAGAATCCCACCGGGTAGAAATGCTTCCTAAGTAACTCCTTAAACTTAATCCACGACATCGCCTTCTTCTCCTGCTTGCAGTAGGATTTTCACTACGTTAACGCATGCCCTGAAAGCTTCAAAGTCGCGAACACAATCTTCTCTTTTGACGAATAGCCATAAAGAGTAAAATGCGTCTCCATCCGCTCGATCCAGTCATCAAGCCTCTCGACATCAATACTCCCATCATAAACAGAAATCTCCACCTTGAAGTTAATCTTCAGGTTCTGGTAAGAATTCTTACCCCCTTGATGCAATGCAGCCTTAACGGTCTCCTCCTCCTCGTCGAGATCTGAATCCACTCTCTTCACATCAGACTCCACAATTTTCTTCTTGGACTTTAAAGAAGATTCACCTTGTTTATCACCTCCATGGATAAGACTGAGACTCCACAATTTTCTTCTTGGACTTTAAAGAAGATTCACCTTGTTTATCACCTCCATGGATAAGACTGACGAGTTGTGTGAGATTCACCTTGTTTATCACCTCCATGGATAAGACTGACGAGTTGTGTGAGAGTAGACCCTATCGTCTCAATCTGCTTCTCCAAATGTATCAATCCTCATTGAATTGTCTCCTTCAGTCATCTTCTTCTTCCTTAAAACCTAGACTCTTTCCAATAAAATAAGGATCTCACCTAGCTTCTTGTGTTGCGATCGAGTCAGGGTCATATACAGGATGCCCCCTTCACAGGATCTGATCCTTCTGATACCAACTTGATACGAGTCGTCATGTGAGCACCTTTGATCGCAGAATTATCAAAGATGAGTTAAGAAGAAAATAATAAGAATATAAGAGTAATTCAGTATAGCGAAGAAAAATACCTTATCTAGATTATGAGATTCAAGTAACTTACAATCTCTCACAATCTCACTAGAATTGAAGAACAATCTCTCTTAATTCTCTAAGTACAATCTAATCTCTCTTGATTGTTTTAAAACCCTAAAACAATCCCTTTTATATGTAGAACAACGTGGATGGAAAAATGGTAAATAATAAAGCCTAAACCATACAGAAAAACATGCCGACAGAAACCCAAACGAACCAGGAAACCATCAATGAGTCGACTCGTGACTGAGATGAGTCGACTCGTCTGAAACTGGACAAAACACAAAACCAGTAATGAGTCGACTCATGACTGAGATGAGTCGACTCATCAGAGGCTGGTGACAAACGTCTGAGTTTCAGGAGTCGACCTATGATAGGCATGAGTTGACTCAACCTGATGAGTCGACTCATGACTGTTATGAGTCGGCTCACGGGCTGAAAACCGGATGCTTCGATTCGCCGTCTCGTTCCACGCTTCAACCTGTGTTTCACTGTGCTGTTTTGCACCTCTATTCTCAAGCTACCATGAGAATCATATATCCCCAAGCTCTTATGAGGATCGCTAAGTTCCAAAGAGAAGATACACCCGTATCAAAAGGATAGTAAAAAAATCTTTTTTATTAGGGTTAACAATCAAACAATTGTGCAAAGAAAGCTCTTGTTTGAATTTATTTTGTTAGTATTTATTCAAGTGGAGGGTGAATTTTATTATGGTTGATGTAAAATAAAATCTTTTTTTTAGATCCTAATTGTTGCTAATTATGATAAACTAACTAAAGGTGTGGAATTAAAAATATTAGAAAGAAGACTTACTACCACAAACGAATCTCCAAATCCTTACTCTCCAATCCTTGATCTTTAATCTCCAAGTAGTTTTTTCACAAGAAAACACACAAATTAAAGAAATAAATAAAATCCTACTTAAGCACATTTTCCGGTAACGGCGCCAAAAACTTGATGCGGCATAAACATATACCAAAAATTACAAGTGAACAACTAATCAAGTTATAATATAAAATGTTATCGATCCCACAAGGAAGGTGTTTGTAGGAGAAAATTAGATTCAGTTCTTATGTTGTGTGCGTGATAATTAGGAGTGATGATAATTAGATTCAGTTCTTATGTTGTGTGCGTGATAATTAGGAGTGATGATAGATGTGATTGTGGAGAGATGGAGAGAATGAGAATGATTGTGTGTAATTAGGAGTGATGATAGATGTGATTGTGGAGAGATGGAGAGAATGAGAATGATTGTGTGTAAAAAAATAAAATTGAGAGTGATAGATAAAGAATAAATGAAAACACAAGGAAAGAAATGAAAAATAAAGGAAATAAAAATCAAGAAAATAAAAGAAAAGGAAAAATAAAGAAAGAAAAGAATGAAGGTTCAATTAAATATATGAGGAATCTAGAATTGAACCCACCTCAAAAGAAAAGGCAATTCCTAGAGGGTTCTAGCCTCAAGGCAAATCAAAAAATATAAAGGAAAATAAAAACTAATCTTAAGAGGGTTCTAGCCTCAACGTGAATAGTACAAGAAAACAAAATCTAACTACAAAATAAATTGCAAAAACTAAACTACAAAATAAATTGCAAGAATTAAATGCTAAAAAATAAATCTACTCTAAAAGCATAAAATAAATCTAATACAAGAGGATTCTATCCTCTTGGCTATTTAAGCAAGAAAATAAAAAGATAAAAATATTAACAAAGAGGAAATTTACCACCCAAGAGGGTTCTAGCCTCAAGATGAAAGCAAACCTCACTCTTGATCTTTATCTTCATCTCATCTTCATCTTCAACCTCACTCTTGATCTTTATCTTCATCTCATCTTCATCTTCATCATCAAACAAAGAGAAGAAAAGAAAAATATGAAGAGGTGAAAATTTTCTTTTATTGATTGTAATAAAAAGTTACAAAATTGGAAGGTCTTCTCAATTAAGAGTAACCCTCCTCTCCAAATGGAGTTACAAAATTTTTCACACCTCTAACCCCTCACTCTCTACCCCTATTTATAGTAAACATCAATGGATATGGGCCATTGGTTAAAATCTTATCCAAAAACCTTGAATTTCAGTCTTAGATTCGTAACAGACTGACGCTGGCATCGATACAGGTATCGATGCCAGCATCAATGCAGGCATCGATGCTGATCGATGCCAGCATCAATGTCCCCATCGATGCTGCCAACGAAGCCTACTATTTCCAAAATCTGACTTCACAGATGACTTCGTCTCGTCGAGATAGGCGATTTTCATATATTACATGTTAAATTCTGCCTTTTGGATTAAGAGATATCGTCGTTTCTTTGCGGCCAACCATCTTGAATATATTTTTTTATTTGATTTTTTTATTTTCTCCGGTTTCTACAAGCTACTCGACTTGATTCTGGGCTTGGGCTTTTTGGCTCTTGCTTGTGTTCTTTATTTAATTCATGGGTTTTTGTTGAGAGAAGAGATCTTGGGTTTTATTCTTAATTAACCTGTAATTAAAGATAAAACCAATTATTAGTGGTATATTTATTCATGTAAAATAGATAATGATGGTATAAAATTGTAATAAAAATGTGATTATCAATAGCGTTTTGGCGAGATGCACCTTATTTACAGCTGACGGTTGCTCGTACATCGTTGCGAGCGCTTCCATAAGCCACACCGTCGTCTTTTCCTTTAATATAGTATTTGTTACAGATTTTGCGATGGCCAATCGGACCTGCTCCAGAGCTTTTCGATCCAATATTTCTCAGTCCTCGTCAGATTCTTCTTTCTTCTGTCCTTTTGTTTTACCCATTAGCGGATGGTAAAGATCCTTCTAGTACAGATAGTCCTCTATCTTTGACTTATAGTAGGCGAAGCCTGACCCGTCAAACTTCTCAATTTTAGATTTACATTCTTCTGCCATTTCTTACACACATAGATCTGAACAATGGCTCTGATACTAGTTGTTAGGGAATTCAAGCTACTCGATCACCTGTCAAATATGAACCCTCTTCGGAATTTACCCTACAGGATCTTGTGTTAAGATAATAGAAAGAACAAATCACAGCAAATAGAAAATTATAAGAAAAGGAGAACACCGAGTTTTAACAAGGTTCGACAACTTGCCTACGTCCTCGGGAGCCACACAAATAATTTTCTTTATATCAAAGAAGATTTCAAAGCTTGCAAATAGCAGATCTCAAACTTGAGCTCTCTCAAAGAGAAGAAACAGAAAACTATATGTTCTTCTAACTATAGGCGTGAGATTTTACAACTTATAAAATCTCCTCTCAAATCAACAAATCACTACAGGAACTCTCTTAAATCCCCTTTTTAATTTCCCCCTCTTAATTCCCAACTCACCCCCTTCTTAACCTCCCCTCAAATCTTGAGCGTTGGAGGAAGAAAGAGAGCAGAGAGAGGAAGAGGGAAAAAACACGCCGCCCTGCTTGGTCTGGAGATCACGATGAGAGAGATAAGGAGAAGCGGCGGACAGAGGGGGGAGGGGGGTTCTAGGTTTCCCTTTTATAGGGAAACCCTAGCCAGAGTTGGATCTAGGCTGTCGTGACCTGGATCTTGACCTTGCCTGCGAGGGATGTGCGCTCGAGCTCGCCTACGTGCTCTTGAGCTTGCCTGTAGGGAGTCCCGACCTCGCATGCAGCTTTCCAACCTTGCCTGAAAGTCACCCCGCCTAGAGGAGGTCGCCTGCAGCTCGTCTTGCCTTCGCACTCGCCTGAAGCCCTCTTCGAGCTCGTCTGCAAACAGCCTCGCCTGAAGCCGCCTGAGGAGCTCGCCTCGCTTGAATCTCGTCATCAACTAGGTTTGGGTCTACACCCATTTTCCAACATTATATTGATGTTCAGAAGGGTTAATTGCAACTAGACCCCTTGTTTTGAACTTATTCTCTCTCTGGCTTTTATTTTTGCAGGTAGCTAGACTACTTGAGGATCTTGAGAAAGATAAAATTGTTTTATACAAATAGGCCACGTGAGGGTAGAAGCGTAAATCTTTTTTCCTTGTGGGTCTATCCTCAAAAATAAAATCAAAGAGGTAGTAAGTTTTAAAAACAATACTATAAGAGGTCTATCTGCAATTAATTCTATTCAAAATATTGGTATTTGCACCGACTATAGCCGGTAGTTATTAATTAGACAAAAAAATGAAGGGTAGATTAAAAATTTTTGTTTAGAAATTTTTCCGCTTGGAGCCCGTAGTAATTCTTTGATTATAGATCACCAATCAAATTAACATTATTCATTTTCTTAGTATAACCTAGTTCTAGTTGATTTAGTATCTTTCTTTTTTCTTTTCCCCCCCTTTACTTTTTCCCCCTTACCATGTGGACCTATATGATGTCTTTTGAGTATGAAAACAGATGTACTTGGAGGCAATAAAGATCATAGTGGATTGAAAAAGTTGAGGGATCTATTGTTTGTAAGGGGGGCAAAACATTGACCTTAGCATTCAATTATTTTGTGCACGTGAGGAGAGTATGTCAGCCTAGTTATTCTTGTAAGCTTTGCCACATTCATCAATGTTCCACATGTTACACGCTAAATGAAGGCTCAAAAGCAAATTATTTGTGATTGCAAGCTCCGTATATAGATTCTATGTTAATCAAACAGTCTCAACTTTCGCACTCCAGGAGACGGGAAAAAAAATAAAAGGAAAAAGAAAAAGATAAAAAGAAAGATATTGTTGCTTTGTAGCATACCTTTGCGCGCTTTGCATACGAGCAATATGGGGGCAAGTTAAAATTTAATCTTGAAATTGCATAAGTCAATTACACTTAGAACACTATTTGTTTCACGAGTTCATGTTTGGAAATTTAAAAATGAAAAATCAAATATGTTTGTAAATTAAAAAAAAAAAGACCAAATTTGTAATGGAGATGCGGGGTATCGATCCCCGTACCTCTCGCATGCTAAGCGAGCGCTCTACCATCTGAGCTACATCCCCACGTGACATCATTATAGATTGTCTAATTTGAAGGTTTCATAAATCTTATTTCGTCCACCAGTCACGTGATGAAGTATTCCAAGAGAGATTTAATAGCTTATCAAAAACTATTTGTAAACTCTAGTTAGAAACATGTGAGGAACAAAATAAATGTGGATATTTAAATCTCTTCGAACACCTGCCTAAACTCTCGGACATGTGAGATCCATTTAGTAAATTATCAAGGATAAATTCCTCACGAGGCGTTCCTACAAGGAATAATGAGGAATTATTTTAAGATTCTTTTCATCATCTCAGAGTCCTGCGTGGCTGCGTGCAGATTAGGTCGAGTTTGAGGGAATATAACCATGACTTCATTTGGGTTTGGACCTTTGTCCCGGTAAATTGGGCCGGATTCATTAGTAGGTATGGGCTAGTGTCGGCCCACAACATGCAAGGCCACAGGGTCTTTTGGGGCATAAAGCCTGCTCGAACCCGCTTCAATTTTTAGTTCGAATCGTCTCTGCCTTTTCGGCCTTTGTACCGCTCTGTACCCACAACCCGCTTCAGTTGGGGTGTGTTTGACTATTTCAAAATAAGATTGAGTTTGAATCGGTTCTTGATTAGCTAGGCCAGAGTTTATCCATACAGGGGTTGGTCTAAAAAACTAGTTTAAGTACTAAAATTTAAACTAGGAAAAGCTGATTAAAATTTGACCAAAGTTTTACCAAACGAGAAACAACATTTAGGCTACACTTACGTATCCACT